>NC_140966.1:36395368-36415368 GCF_056783735.1 Eptatretus burgeri | reverse complement strand
ATAGCCTTATTTAATTATATCCTATCTCAGGCACATCCTCGGCCACCTCGCTTTTTGAGGTCTCAAGGCGTCTCCTGGGTAACCTCGCCGAGGTCTGAAGTCACCATGTTTTTTGACCTGCTCAACCATGCCTTGACTTGGGGCAGGCCGCAACGATTTCTTAACGATAAAGTTTGTTTCCACTTTCCTCACTCATATTATCGAAAGCCTGTTCATCATTGCTTTGAATCGCTGGGTACATCGCTTTTGTAAGTGCTATAGTTTTCAAATTAGGAGCTTGCAGCGATTTTCCATGATCTACTCTCACAGACTAATTAAAGGATATCATCGAAATATTATTTCGGTTTTGAGGATAGGATATCAGCCGGACTAAATATGTGTCAAAATCTTGAGTGAAATCTGATAATTTAAAGAAATAACGAGTCTTATAACTCAGCCGATATACCAATATATCTCTATATCTCTCTCTCTCTCTCTCTCTCTCTCTCTCTCTCTCTCTCTCTCTCTCTCTCTCTCTCTCTCTCTCTCTCTCTCTCTCTCTCTCTCTCTCTCTCTCTCTCTCTCTCTCTCTCTCTCTCTCTCTCTCTCTCTCTCTCTCTCTCTCTCTCTCTCTCTCTATCTCTCTCTCTCTCTCTCTCTCTCTCTCTCTCTCTCTCTCTCTCTCTCTCTCTCTGTGTCTCTCTCTCTGTCTCTCTCTCCCCTCCCCCTCCTGCTGGTCGGTTATGAGTCGTGCATGGGTGTGGCATCATGGCGGCTGTGTAAGATCGTTCTGTGTTGTAGTGAGCTTCAGTGTTTTATCCTCCCTTCTCCCCTCCCCCCTCCCTCTTTACTCTTTCCTTCCATTCCACTGTGTCCTGTAGTAATTCTGTTTGTGTTTTACATACTTCTTCCGAGAGAGAGAGAGAGAGAGAGAGAGAGAGAGAGAGAGAGAGAGAGAGAGAGAGAGAGAGAGAGAGAGAGAGAGAGAGAGAGAGAGAGAGAGAGAGAGAGAGAGAGAGAGAGAGAGAGAGAGAGAGAGAGAGAGAGAGAGAGAGAGAGAGAGAGAGAGAGAGAGAGAGAGAGAGAGAGAGAGAGAGAGAGAGAGAGAGAAAGAGTGAGAGCTGGGCCTTCCTTTGGGCATGGCCTACCCGGTTAGGTTAAGGATAGATTTTGTTTCGAGGTTTTGCTCTCCGCATTTAAATGTTTCATTTTAATTTATTTTGTTATCTTCTTTTAAGTTCGTTTTTGTTAACTCCCTCTTTCCCAAAGTCAGAGAGGTTGGACTGCCTTGTTGACTTCCTATCCTGGTGTGGAGAGGAGGTTGGGCCCCGTGTACTTAAACATGGCGGCTGCTCGTTCACAGCAATATGCTGCATTCGAGCATTTATCACGTAAGCACGGTATAGCGTGCTCTCCACCCGAAGGTGTTACGGTGGAAGCGATTGTCATGGTAATCAGGAATATAATCGGTTTTGAAAAGGTACATGCTGCTTCACGTATGAATAAGCGTGTGATTATTTTTGTATCTGATGAAGCGTTCGTTGCTCCAATTGTTGAACAAGGATTGGCCCTTGACTCTGAGACATTTGTAATGGCATACCCCTTGACTCTTGTGCACAACGGGTAGTAATTAGTAATGTCCCACCGTTTTAAAAAAATGACAATACTTTCAGCCTTGCAGTGCTATGGTAATTGTGTCTCTCCATTAATAATGCTCCCTGTCGGCTTTAAAGACAAACGGGTAAGCCATGTCATGAGCTTCTGCAGACAAGTATTTATAGTACTTAAAAAACAATATGCTTCACTCAACGTTATTATGAAGTTTACTTCAAATGGTCATAACTATCAAGTATATGTCTCTACCGACACCCTAAAGTGTTTTGGTTGTGGAGCGATTGGACAGATGAAACAGTTCTGTCCACTCAGTCAGAAACAACCTCCCCTCAATGCTCCTAATAATGATTTTCAGACTAATACTATCATTTTCACCCAAAATGATTATCTTCCCCCCAATGTTACTGACTCCATCGGTAACGATCCCCTCCCCCCAATGTTACTGACTCCATCGGTAACGATCCCCTCCCCAGCATTACTGACACTGTTCGTAAGGTCTCTGCCTCCAATGTCACTGACTGTGCTCATAACGATCCTCAACGCTACTGATTCTGTTGGTGACGATCCTTGCCCTAATATCAATATCACCAACTCAGTAAATAACGTTGAGCTTCAGTCGAATGTTGCAGCTTCCCTTTCAACAAATAAACAAGATAGGCCTTTAGTGATTGAACGAGTTGACACAAGCACTTGTAATGAACAGATGGACACCACCAACGAGGGGTTCGTTACTGTTTCTAAAGTTAAAAAACGCAAGTCTGTTGTCAGAAACGTATCACCCTCTGGAAAACGACCAACCAACACAAGCATAAATGGCACTGAAATCTCACTTTCCAACCAATTTGCCTTGTTAGAAGAAGAGGAAAAATCAGATGTTTTACTCAATAAAAATATTAATGATGATGGAGTAGATACCAAATCATTAATATCGAAAGACTGTATTCCTGACCCCATTGAATGTACCGCTTCACAAAAGGGGGCCTCTCCCCATGACGAAGAGCAGTGTTACGAATGTCATGATAATGCTAAAACACCTACCCGAACTGACAAAACTGGTACTCCCACCGTGCCTGACGAATCTGAGGTCCCTGGTCAAATTGATGAAACCTCCCTCCTATGTGCAGTTACCCCAGTCAAAATCAACACACCGGATGTACAGATTGATTGTAATTTGGAGGCAGCTGTGCCTGTGACATCTAATCAAGTCGCTGCTGAAGAACAGCAGGGCATTGTCGCAGATAGTATGGGGGGATATGAGTCTGACGGGACATCTTCTTCTGTCTCTGTTTCAAGTGATGCGGGTAGCGATACTTCTTCTCTAAAGCTTGAAGACGCTTCTTCAATTTCCCCAGATACTTATTCACACCTTCTTGCACAAAAGTTTTCGAAAAAAGAATGTCAAAATTAAAGACTATTTTCCAGTTCTGGAAGACTTTATTCAAGTGACCCGAGTAATGATTTCCAGACCTGATCGATACAATCTTACTGACCCTCAACGTCATCGTTTGAGGAAATTTTTAAGTCATGCTCGGAACGAACTCAAAAATAATGGTTGATGCTGTTCTACCTGATGACCTCTGTCCCTTCCCCTCTTCATATATTCGATGAAAATATCCATTGCAAGCTTAAATATCAATCGTGGTCGTAATTCTCTCCGTAAAGTGCAAGTTAAACAACTAATCGAGTGCAACAAGGTTGATATCTTATTACTACAAGAAACTCATTCCACTGACTCTTCTTCAGCTGAATGGGAATTATTTCTTAAAGGGCATTGGTTCTTTAGCAGTCTTTCAAGTCCGATTGCCGGGATAGCCATCTACTTTCAGCAAACTCTTCCTTTAACTTTAGTCTCCTTCAAAGAAATTGTAAAAGGATATTTAGCTTCCCTGACCTTTTCCATTCATCAGCAGCTTTTCACAATTGTCAATATATATGCTCCGAGCACAAATCCTGAAAGATCTTCCTTTTTTGATTGCCTTAAATCATTTCTTGCTAATATCCCCCCCCCCCGACCACTTTCTATGTCTCGGAGGTGATTTTAATTGTACACTAAACCCCCCTCTTGATAGGAATGGCGCTGAGCCACATGCAGCCAGTACGAGAGCTTTTGCTCGCTCCATTTCAAAATTCAAGTTGACTGACATTTGGCGACTGCAACATCCAACGCAACAACAATTTACCTGGTGTAGCTGTTCTAACAATCGAGTGTCTTTAGCTCGACTTGATAAATTCTACGTTTCCAATCATTTTCTTAACCTTGTCTTAAACACCTCAATTCTCCCATCTGAGTTTTCTGATCACAATGTTGTTGTTATGCGGTTTCAATTGCCACGAGTTAAGAGGGGGAGCCCTTATTGGAAGTTCAACACAGCACTTCTTCAAAATGATTTATTTGTGACTTCCTTTAAAACCTTTTGGGCACATTACATCACGATCGATCAGAAGTTCTCTTGTCAACGTCAGTGGTGGGACAATTCTAAAGTTAAAATTGGAATTTTCTGTCAAAACTTCTCACGACACTGTACTCTGAATCGTGACATTGACATAGAATTAGTGAAGACACAAATTCTAAACTTGCAAAATACAGTGTCCTCCTCTAATGACAATAGACAGCAGCAAATGTTGCATGAAAAGAAAGCTCTTCTGAACGAGTTATTGGTCGAGAAGGCAAAAGGTGCACTCATTCGAATGAGAATGATTCACCTACAACAACTAAACACTCCCAGTAGTTTCTTCTTCAAGTTGGAAACAACTTCCAAAAATCAGAAACAAATATTATCCTTGCTTTCTGCTGATGGAAAGACGCTGACTGATCCGAGTGATATTAAACTCACTGTTAAAAATTATTTTTCAAACTTCTATTCTGCGAAGCATATTTCGATAAACCACACGCATAATTTTACTACTCCCTTACCTGCACTTACTGAAACACAGAAATTGACTGTTGAAGGTGAAATAACCTTGGATGAACTTACAAGTGTTGCAAAAACCTTGCCCACCAGCAGAGCACCTGGGTTAGACGGGTTGCCAGTAGAATTCTACAGCGCTTTCTGGGATCTGCTGGGACCATCTATATATTAATACTGAAGGACCAATTTTGTGCTCCTCCTAGCGGTCGCGTCACCTTTTTCTCGGTACTGTGAACTGGACTGAAAGAAACTTCGTACCTGTAAGAGTGCATTGCACATAGTGGCAATCGTCAACTTTCAACTCTGAGGCAGAATAAACACTTTTCGTTGAGACGGGGGCGAGGAGTGAAGAGGCGGGGGCGGGGGATGAAGAGACGGGGGCAGGGAGTGAAGAGGCGGGGGGCAAGGTAAGCAAATGTTTGGGCGGGGGTAAGCAAATTGAAAGCGGGAGACGAGGGGGGGAATGGGGTGGGGGATGAGTGGGCGGGGGCTGGGGTGAATTAGGCGGGATTGAGTGTGAGGGGGTCACTTAGTACTGCTTTCACTCTTAAATATAAAGATCGTAGCTACCGAGTTTATATTGCCACTGAAGTGATGACATGCTATACTTGTGGCGAGCATGGACATTTCAAGAATGCATGTCCGAAAGCAAACATTCCTCGTGGTGAGTCTCAACGTGTGGAACCTAATGAGGACTCTCAATGCCAGGAGCCCAGAACAAGCACTCATGATGCACCTGGAGCTGCAGAACCCAAGCAGGAAGTCATGTGAACTGGCCTCCTCTCTCCTTTCCCCTCCACCCTCCTTTCTCCTCCATCTCTTTACTCTCATATCTCATATCTCTCTCTCATATCTCATATATCTCTCTCTCTCTCTCTCTCTCTCTCTCTCATATCTCATATATCTCTCTCTCTCTCTCTCTCTCTCTCTCTCTCTCTCTCTCTCTCTCTCTCTCTCTCTCTCTCTCTCTCTCTCTCTCTCTCTCTCTCTCTCTCTCTCTCTCTCTCTCTCTCTCTCTCTCTCTCTCTCTCTCTCTCTCTCTCTCTCTCTCTCTCTCTCTCTCTCTCTCTCTCTTCCCCCTCTCTCTCTTTTCCCCCTCTTTTTCTCCCCCCCCTTTCGTATTCTCATCAGCGAAGCGACGGGTGGTATTTGCTCGTACAACAATACTACTCGAACAGATACCTGCAAATTTGTGACCCACTATTTTTAGATGTCCACTTGAATCCCAGTGGGGTAAATTTTCTGAACATGTCTGTGAAACCACTGTGCACTACATTAAAGATATTAAATCAGAAAGAAAACAGAAAAATTGCAGTTGGCCACACCACCTCATTCACTGTTTTCTCTTTTTTATGTCCAAAGATTTTGTCAACTGGTTAGAAAGGTTCATGTAAAAAATAAGGAGTATGAAGCAGATACAATAGGAGAAAATAGGTTTCTTACTCACAAATAATGACTCAAGACTCAGTCTCTTTGTGCGCATATAATCTACTTGCTATCATTCTTCCATTAAAAAAAAATTAACAAGGTGGCGCTCTCAATCGGTGATCCTTTATGGTTTTGTCAAGTTCTTTGCACAATTGACATTCTTAAACTTAAAGTTATAATTGCTTATTTTAACATGACAAAGGATTGTTTGCATATTTTAGTGAATTAAATAGAATGAGTAAAAAAACCTATTATTAAAGTATACTGTACATACAGAGAAAGTTGGATTTTTCAAGATGCCTTCTCTGTAGTAAAAGTCATAATTGCAAATAAAAGCCTTTCTCCAAATAACTGTGCACTGGAGATAAGGAGGGATAAAAAAAAAATAGGGCATAAGGGAATGGCAGCAGGAAAAAGCAATGATGTGTGTAAGAAACGAGCTGGATAATAAGAGAAAGGAAAGGTGTATGTTGAAAAGTAGAAATAGGAGGGGGGGTAGGTGAAAAAAGATGAGGCAAAGAATGTGAGAAGAAGTAGGTGATCATAAATCACCTTCTTCATACATTCTTTGCCTCGTCTTTTTTTCCTGCCACATAAAATAAATGATCCTTAATAAATCCATGATAAGAGTTTATTCACAATAAAGTTAGACCTGTTGAATTTGGGGTGGCTGGTGTACCGGTACACATTTTCAAAACATAACCAGCAGAGATATTTGTATCATTGCCGATTGAAAAAAGAAATAAATGTTGGCTTGAATCACTTGGGGGAGCGAGAGGGTGGGTGAGCGAAGAAGGGGGAAGAGGGGCAGAAGAGAGGAGAAGTAAACCACGTATATACGCCATTCAACTCAACACTTTATAGAAGGCTGGGCCCTTCCTGATGTGCCTGCGCCAGTCACAGCCACCTGCAACTCATTTACAACACATAGACATGTACCATCTGGTAACCACATCACGCAAAGACCGAGCCAAATCAGCTTTCTCTCAGATGCATTCGATCAAGTTTTCATGTTCAAAAGCTTTCCATCTGAAGAACATTTCTATATTAAATATTGAGGCTATGAGAAAATTGCTTCTTGCACTTCACCATTCAATCATCACTCTTCTTAGTGATCTCTCTCAATGAAAAAGCATGCATTACATCATTTTCGAAGACACAGCTTTCAGGAATTAGTGACAGAATAAGGGTGAAAGACTATGACATGGTGTTGAGGTAACGCATGACAATTAGTCAATGACAAGCCGTCACACACAGAAAAATGAACTCAATAGGTTCTGCAGATTTAAGAAGTAAAATAGACAAACAAGCTTACACAAACCCTGGTTCCTTACATTGTTCACATGACTTCATGAGCTAAATTAGATGTTTTCAATGGAACATAAGTAGAAAATTGTTCCTGAAATTTTCATCATGTTCCAGCCAATACCTTTGTGACTTTTAAGCAGAAACAAATTGTTGTGTATGTGATCAATAAGTGTAAGTAAATGAAACACAGAAGGTTTCAAACATTTACTGGAGATCGATCTGATGTTTAAAATATTTATGTTGAAATTAATCGACTGTATTCATAAAAAAGTTGATCAGAGAATAGTTTAATGATCAGAGCCTGAGTCACCATCAAGTTCAATATCTATGCATGGGCCAAACTCACAAGTTCTGCAGAGTTAAAGGTGCAGCAAGAAAGACTGAAAAGAAGTCGTGCCCATGTCCGAAGGAAGCGGTGCAGTTTAAAATAAAACAATAAAGGTCTGTTTTATGTGCATGGCGAAACTGCAAACGCCAACTTGCGACTGGTTATCCCCACACGGAGGGTTAGAAAGGTTATTCTTCTTAACTTTTTATGGATGGATGGATGGATGGATGGAAGGAAGGAAGGACATACCAAATATTGAAGTGGCTACACCGCTTAAAATAGAAGTCTGTCAAAAAAATGGTAAACCAAAGTTCTAGTCATCGTATGAAAAAGCCACAATCTGAATTTTATCAATAACTATCAGGGGTACTCGGTGTTGTCCAGTGCTGTTCTAATCCTGTTGGCATTTTATAGAAATCAATATATTTTTTATTAATTGTGGGGCCTAAACCCACTAAGGAATAGGGTCAGGGATCATTTAATATTACCTTTCACATAGCTGCAAAAGCTTAGGCAGTCTTGAGCAATTATTTTTTATTAAATCCCCTCAAAATCCAACTTTTCTTCAACAATTTTTTTTCCCCAAAAACATTCCCAGACACTCACTGATGAACCTCTGAAAGTTTGACAAAGATCCGTTTGGCCATCTATAAGAAAAAGTGACACACAAACAGACAGACAAACAAACATCTCTTTTATAGTACAGATTATCAGAGCTTTAGAAATTATGGCGTCCAGGAGAGGGATGTGGGATGCAATTAATGATGCATGATGCAAGAAAAAAAGAAGAAGAGGTAACCCTGAAGCTGAATCCTTTCTCAACATTTCATGAAGAACTGCACAATGAGCATACTGGGTTTAAGCTTCATTTTGCTTTCTCTCCTGTTCTTGTCCAACTCAACCAGTTTGTTTAATTTTGTACTTGCAAGCTTACATTATTCACATTACTATGCCACTCTTCATACAGTATACTATATATCCACAATCTTCCCTCTTCATTCTGTCACCATATCCTTGTAACTTCATCACAACTTCAAAGTTTCCTCCTCTCTCAGTTTTTCATTCTTCCTTCGCTCAACCCAACTCTTCCCATTCTAACCTCAGTCACATTCATTTCTATTACTTTTTCCTTCCATCCTATTTATCTTCCCAACCTCCTTTAATGCTCATTATTTGTACAGTGAAAGTGTGGAATACAGCACAGCACGTACAAAGTGCGTGCGAAAAATTGTCCGTTGCTCTACGATACTGTGGTTATGTGTCTAAGGGTTACTGGCCCCTCAATCGCTTGTCTTCCAAAATATCCACACATTGCCAGGGAGACGGATACAGCCAATGAGACCAAACATGCAGTCTCCAGGGAGATATAGCCTGGATGCCAGTTCATTAGGTTCTCCCTGGACCAACCTGCCATTGGGGACTGCATTGTTTGCTTGCTCCCCCATCCTTCCACAACCTTCACTCATGCCAATTAATGACAATGAGCTTCTGGCGCAACACTAGCCCTTCCTTTGTCCCAACACATGCACAGCGAATGCCATGAAAGCACCTTTTGTGAAAAATAAATTTGAAAAGCATGGGAAAACAATATCTGCAAGGGCCTTTTTAATCAATGACTTTATTATGGTGATGTATAATCTTTTAATCAATGACTTTATTGTGATGATGTACAGTCTTTTAATCATTGACTTTACTGTGGTGATGTACCATTTTCAAAAGAATTTTTTTTAAGCACAACATGTACATCAATTTTTTTTCTATTATAAATTGCACAAAGACACAACATTGTCCAACATTAAAATCAATGCTGGCTTTGACAGCCATTGGAAGGTGGTGGTAGTTGGAAAACAAACAAACCTGTGCATTAAAATTGTCAGTGTGTATCGGCCGAATCTGTGACTGTCATCAAAGCTTGGACACCATTGCTCGTAAAGTGCCCTGATTACTTTGTGCAGAACACAACAGAAACAGGTGTTCACATTGCCTGGAGATGAATGGCCTTTTATCCACTTTCCATCTGAACCCATTCGTTTTTTTTCTCAACTATTATGTCTTTCATAACACCTTTTCTTACCGATAAAAGCAAGGCGTGCTAGAGCAAGCAGTCACCAATCAATCACCGAGCTACACTGTTGCAACACCCAGGAGAGGATGGAGTACTCTGAAGGCCTTGCTTTATGATTTTTTTTCCCGTCACAGATGTCTTGCCATCTTCAACAAGCTGATCACCATCCACTCCTCTAAAGTTGTTGATTATTCTAGCCTATATCAATGCTCTGCAGTGAATTCCTGCTGCACAGATTGTTTAGCTGCTTCTGCTGGGCCTGGTTTTTAACATATTAAAACTGTTCATGACAGTGTTACCAGACACAGCAAAGATTAAAGCAGAGATCATTTATATTGGCAGTCCAATGCTTGTGGGTTAAATGAGAAAAAATTAATGTGAGAAAAAAAAGAGTGAAAGAAAGGGGAGAAAATGGAAGAGTAAGAGAATTAGAGAAGAGGGATGAGAAAAGAGAAATGTTTTTTTTTTAAATTGTTCCTTTTGCACTCCTCTTTTCGTAAAAAGAAAAGATGGGTGGAAGAGGAAAGAATTTTAAAATCGATTATTTCATCACATGACTTAATCCATATATATATATATATATATATATATATATATATATATATATATATATATATATATATATATATATATATATATATATATTTGTGGATCCGGGGTGGCGGGATTCTGACCCGGTCCTTGGTGCCACCCTTTCCACTGCCGTCTCCGGGATCTATAACGCCAGCCAGCTCGGCACAGGCCTTGGGTCACATGTCTTCAATTGCGATACCAACGTAATCCTGTACCTTACCAGTTGGGGAGATAGAACCCCTGGTTACAGACTGGTTTTGTCAGAGACCGAGCGGAGTCTATCAGCCTGTAACCATTTTGGTCTTATATGCCAATCGAACGGATCGTTCCTCGACGCGACACAAATTAATCCATAGCAGCAACTTCATACGAATTAACCAGATTTATTGGGGAACATCAGGGATCACAACACAAGCAATAAACACGACAGTGGTTTTATTAACAATCAACCCGTTCTTAACTAGGGAACCACGATCGAAAGGTTTCGAGGGGATCACTACCGAAATATGCCTTATACAACACGTGCAGACAAAGACCAACAGCATGCATGCAGGAGAAGACAGAGTACTTGGTGATGTCTCATGGACAAGAGGACCATGTCCAAAAAGCAGGAATGTCGCTCGTAACAAACAAGTGGGTGTCCACAGGTTCAAACTCCCAGCTCGAACGCGCCGCGCGGCAAGATGGCGGCGCAGTACTTTTCCTGCTCAAGTCACCGCATGCGCAGTTCTCCTCAGCGCGTTCCGGCTCTGCGCAACGTCGACGATGCGAGACCGCCGATCTCTCTCCAGGGTTGAGCATACAAATCCAGGCCTGGCCTGTACTCCAGACAAGACCCAAATCGAGGTCTGAGTTCCACAGGCGTATCGACAAACGTGTCGCGCCGTTGGTGTCAGCAGGGACCGTCAGAGGTTCCGGCGCCTCCTCTCCGGCCTTCCCGCCTCGAAGCCCGACTCCCGCTTCGTCCTCTCAGTTCCTCTCTCGGTCGAATCACCGACGTGCAGGTCAGTTCAGCGTCTCTCCAGGCAGATCTAACACGGTGCCTCCTTCGTTCCCTCGCTTCGAAGCAACGCCAAGCACGCCTAGAGAGCCACTATTTCCACACACCCATCTTTTGTTCCCTTTTCTTTTCCTCTCTTCTCTCGGCGACTGCCGACAAAAATCCCCACCCCCTCACATCACTTCCTTTCCAGGCCACACGTCTCTCTGGGCCACACCCCTTCACGTCACTGACTGGGCAGGGCCTATCCGCGATGAGGAAGGAATAAGAGCGATCTCTCGTTTCTCTCATTTTACCACCGCATGAACATAACAGTCTTTTACACCTCCCGACACAAATGTATAGTACACTTTACCAAACAACCTATCTAAATAGGCATTTAATGGGGGATCTGAGCTAATCCTATACTTAGTAGTCCCAAAAGGGCCATTTCCATAACAATATCTTATGGACACAGGAAATGGATAGGGAAATAAAGTGAGAAAATAATTGAGAAATGATGGAAAAGAGAAGGTGAGATCGGGGAGAGAAATGAGGGGAGGATAGCACAAGAATGGGGAGAGAACCAAAAGGAGGATGGAATGACAGAAATTTCATTTATGCAAAGCATATATTTTCCTCTGTGAATTAAAATAGCTAAAGAAAGTGGAGTTAAGCACAATGGCAGACAAAAGGAGCATCACAGTAACATCCAGCATGAAGAAAGATGAAACTAGAACGGCACTTGGTAGAGTGCATACCTCCGCCAGGCTGAACAATTTATGTTTTGCATCCCACTGATAGGCCGAATCTGGATAGACGGACCAGAACCAAAATCTAATCAGCTGGTTCTTGTCGCCAAACCAACTCATCCACCGAGTTGTCATAACACGTACATCATTTTTTGAAATATTGTGCTATAAATCGTTTTTGGCCACATCTCTCAATCGTGAAGACTCCCTTAAAAAAATTTTTTTAATATCGTATCTGGATCCGCATTCGGATCTTCAACAACAATGAATAATTTCTTCTATGTCACACACCCAACCTGTCCATCAAGTTTCATCTGAATCAATCCATTACCTTTTGAGATATTGTGCTATATATCGTTTCTGGCCCGATCTCTCAACGGTGAAGGATCACTTAAAAAATTATTTGTGCAGAACACAACAGCAACAGGTATTCACATTGCCTGGAGATGATTGGCTATAATCTTCACCAAAATCTCATTATTAACCTCCGCCATCTTCGAAGATGGATGGAGGTTACTGTTTTTTTGTTTGTTTGTTTATTAACAGTATTACGGAAAAACTCCTCAACGGATTTCGACGAAACTTGGTGGGGGGGGGGGTAGGTATGGTCCAAGGATCATGTCATTAAATTTTGGACTTTGTCCCCCTGCCCAAAAAAAAAAAAAATTGTTAGAGGAAAATTTTTTTTTGCCATTTCTACATGTTTTAAGTGATTTCCAACCCCCCCCCCCAAAAAAAAATTACCCCCCCACAATTTTTTTTTTTGCATTTCTACATGTTTTAAGTGATTTCCAACCCCCCCCCCAAAAAAAAATTGTGAGAAAAAAACTTTTTGCAACTTTTTTTTCAACAAAATTTCGATTTCTTTTTTTTGCATTTCTACATGTTTTAAGTGATTTCCTACACCCCCCCCCCAAAAAAAAATGGAGAAAAGAACTATAACTCTGTCAGCACTGTTGACATCATATTTGATGAATAAGATATAAGGTTCACTTGAGTGACCCAGCAGTATTGGCGGCGGAGCTTTTGCACTCTCCCGAGTGCTCCCCCTCTAGTTTTGTCCTTGTCACACTCCCAGTGTCCACCAAATTTTGGCCGAATCCATCCACAATGTTTTTAGATATCCTGCTCACAGACAGGCAAACAAACAGAGACAGCGGTGAAAACATAACTTCCATCTACCTTCGGTGGTGGAGGTAGTAATACAGGTCGCCACATGGGTCTTAAAGGAAGAAGTCCTTAGTTCTATGAGTGATCAGGTAGTGTTTGCTGGGATAAGACTTCAAAGGACAGATGAAAGATGGAAAAAAAGAAGAGTAGAGTCAGAGGAATGACAAAGAAGAAATAAGATGAGAGTGGGAGAAACACTAAGGCAAATGAACAACAAAGGCAGTTTGAGTTCAGAAATTTGCAAATGGAACATGAGATGTGGAGGTAAAGATAAAACACATGATCATGGACGTACAGGTAAAAAACATGATTTTGACCTAGCTGGGTGTGAAAGGTTAGCAGCACCATAGTTTAGAGGAAGAAGTTGAAATCCTGAAAAATTCTGTCGTTTGAGAAAATACTTTAGGCCATCAGCCTGGCTGGGGAAATACTGGACCATTTTGTTCCAAACAGTGTTTATTTTACAATAAGTGTTTATGGAGAATAAGTTTATTTTACAATAAGTGTATACAGTGTTTATAGAGAAGTATTTACTTTACTCTATGATGAACAATCATCTATCAGACTTTTAAGGCACCTATTAGTCACTGCTTATTAATGCAGGTGGCATATCGGCTGAAATTCAGAACCTTGAAAAAGCACTTTGATCAAACTTAACTTATGTCGAGTTTGGAGAAAGAAGTCGACACTGCTGGACAGGTGGTTAAGGTCCTTAAAAGAAGAACATAGCTTTGACAACTTATGGGAGATCATTCTCATGGATGAGTTTAAGAAAAGTACCTCCTTTGATATTCGGACCCACCTTCACCAACATAATATTCGAGAGTTAAGGATTTCTGCGGTTGGAGCTGATGACTATAACCTCACACACAAGGGTAGTGGGAATAAGTCTGAGCCTGACCACTTCAATAGTGCACGGATCTGTAAGAAATCTGAGTAAGGCAAAATCTAGCCCTGATTAAAATAGTGAATGTGAGGTCGTAGAGCCCTCTCGAGGTAGAAAACCTTTTGACCTTAAGAAAATATTTCGGGGGCAGTGTCCTACCTGTCATTATTGTGGCAAAAAGGTCATGTTAAAGCTGAGTGCTGCAAATTTTAAAATGCTGAGAACCAGACCATAAGCTTATTGCTTTTATAAACACCTTGAACTTAATTATCTTTCACATCAACTTATGGTGTCGATTACAAGTCTACTGTTTTGTTCTTGCGTATGGCAGCTTGGCTGCCAGGGTAGTTATCATTTGTTGGAAGCGCCGCTGTGCCGCTGATGCTGTGCCCCTCGACCAGTACACTGGTACTCATTTGCCAACCTCAGAAGGATGACAGGCTGAGTCAACCCCACCTGGTGGTGATTCAGCAGCCAATGGGGCTTGAACCCAGGACGCTAAGATCCTAAGCCAACCACCCTAACCACGAAGCCAAGAACAGGCTTACAAATCTACTTATGGTGTAGATCAGATATCGAGAGCTATAGAAGTGTCCAATACAAGAGTGAGGTGTCATCATGTCTCAAGAAGGTAAATAAGCCAATGATAATCCTTAAGGATACCGATGCAGCACAATCTCTGATGGTAGATGATGTGTTGTCCTAACCTCAAGGTAGTTCAGGCAACGGTAGTGAACTGATTCAACGCATAAATGGAGAGTACAGTATATGCCTGTTCCCCAGTATCTATCTATAATTCCAGCAATCTCTGTGTATGTGTATGTCTGTTTGTCTGCGACCGCCGTTTCTCGACGACCGCCGGTCCGATCTTATTGAAACTTGCCAAGAATATTGCCGGGGACCCCCGGATGTGCCTTTTTGAGGTTTGATATCGATCGGACGAGCGGTTCCCAAGTTAAGGCCATTTATCTGTCGACCATTGACAAGACACGGTGCTGTGACGTCAATTAATGCTTTTTTTTTTTTTGCACGATCGACCGTCCGATCTGATTGAAACTTGCCAGGAATATTGCCAGGGCCCCGCGGATGTGCTTTCCAAGGTTTGATATTAATCGGACAAGCAGTTCCCAAGTTACGGCCATTTATATGTCGACCAATGACAAGAAATGGTTCTATGACATCACAAATGACGTCACAATTAATGTTTATTTATTTATTATTTCTTTTGCACGATTGAAACTTGCCAGGAATATTGCTGGGGACCCGCGGATGTGCCTTTTCGAGGTGAGAGAGGGGGGGGGAGAGAGAGAGAGAGGGGGAGAGGGAGAGGGAGAGGGAGAGGGAGAGGGAGAGGGAGAGGGAGAGGGAGAGGGAGAGGGAGAGGGAGAGGGAGAGGGAGAGGGAGAGGGAGAGGGAGAGGGAGAGGGAGAGGGAGAGGGAGAGGGAGAGGGAGAGAGAGAGAGAGACTGCACATACTGGCACTCACCTACGGGCAAGCACCTTCGGGCCCGTACTAGTAAGGTTAAATTGAAGTGTGGTTTAGTTACTGAGGTAGTGACTGTTGGAGTCATTCATACTTTGCAGAATAAGGATGTAAGCTTTCTATTCAGAAATGCCATTAACTAAAGATAGGGTTTCTGTGTCTCCAGTGGTTTGAAATGAACCTGTGGTTGAAGATCATGCAACTGAAAGTTTACAGGCGGAATAGCCAAGATTTTTCCCGTATTTGTGGTGACTAGATCACAATCACTTTGGGGCAGAGATGTCAACAAGTAACTTTAGCCAAGTCTCAAGTCTTTGAGGGCAAGTCTTAAGTCAAACCTCAAGTCTTTGAGGTCAAGTCTCAAATGAAGTTTCAAGTCTTTGAGGGCAAGTCTCAAGTGTAAAGTAGTTGAGGGCAAGTCTCAAGTGTAAAGTCTTTGAGGGCAAGTCTCAAGTCTTTGAGGGCAAGTCTCAAGTCATTGAGGGCAAGTCTCAAATCAAGTATCATGTCTTTGTCGACAAGTCTCAAGTGTAAGGTCTTGAGGCTTGATTTCCGATCATCAATTTGGTTTCAGACCAGTTCACTCTACCCTAGATATGCTGCTTCTGCTCTCCCAACAATGGATGGAGATTCTCAATGCCAGACAGGAAATCCCGAGACATATCGCGTGCATTTGATATGGTCTGGCACCTTGCCCTGCTCACCAAACTCTCTTCCTATGGTATCCAAGGACATCTCCACTCATGGCTCAATGACTTCCTCTCCTGTCGCAGCCAATGTGTGGCCCTTAATGGAGTTCCTTATCCCCTCTTCCTGTCCAGGCTGGAGTTCCTCAAGGCAGTGTTCTGGGCCCTGTTCTTTTTCTGGTTTTCATCAATGATCTCTCTGACTCTCTGGAAAATTGTCTTTATCTCTTTGCTGATGACGCCACCCTCTGCCATCCCTCAGACCAGCAAGCAGCAGCCTCTTCACTGTCTGCAGATCTGGATAAAATCACAAGCTGGTCCAACATGTGGAACATGTCTTTCAATACTGACAAATCTCACACTCTCACTTTGTCTCTCTGAAAGGACCCTCTGGAAAATGCTCCCATCTACATTTTTTTTTGTATACCTTGTCGAGGCTCGTGTGAGAGCTAACACACAACGCACATCAAGGGGGCATGAGACAAGAGGGGCGGGAGTGGGAGGGACAAAACAGTGGGGAACAGACACATTAGGGGATCTGTGGAAGGGAGAGGGATGGGATGGGGAATATGGGGAATAGAAGATGGATATTACAGGGACTTTCAGGAAGGAAAGCAGGGAATTTGAAGGAAGTGGGCTTGGGTGGATTATCGGGGGTAGAAACGATTGAGGATTTGGATGGGGAATGATAAGAGGTGGTGGTGAACAGCTGTTTTGAAAGCCTGGAGGGGAGAATGGGAAAGAATAGAGTGAGGGAGTTTATTCAAAAGGCCGGAAAAAAGAGGAATGAAAGAGTGAAGGTGAGCAGTGATTCGTGATTTTGGTAATTTTACCAGAAGGGGGTTGTTGGCGGACCTTGAGCGCCCTGAGGAAATATGGTGGGGACAAATCGCAGAGAGAGCAGGGGGAGCAAGGCTGGAGAGGAAACGGTAGAAGACAGAAAGACCACCGACCAACCTGCGGTGATTGAGTGAGAGGCCCAAAGACTCAGCCTCATTGCGGGAGATGCCGATGATCTGAAATGCCCTGGTTTCTTCAGCGTGAAGCCGAGAAAGGTGGGTGGCAGGAGCACCAGCCCAGAGGGGAGAGCAGTACTCCATCAGGCTGCGGACAAAAGCTTTGTAAGTGGTCAAGAGCTCAGGAGGGCCGAGGAAGGACTTTGCATGACAGAGGATTCCCAGTCGGTGACTGGCTTTGGAGGCGAGGTTGGAAATGTGACTTTTCTAGGAAAGATCATGGCAGATAGTGAGACCAGAAGCTTGAAAGAAAGGACTTCTTCCAGAGGATTGTTGAGAAAGTGGATGGGGGGGGGGGTTCTAAATGGTCCTTTCGAAGAGACATAGTGAGAGTGTGGGATTTGTCCGGATTGAAAGACTTGTTCCACGTGTTGGACCAGTTTGTGATTTTATCCAGATCTGCAGTGAGCGAAGAAGCTGCTGCTTCTGAACATTGTGAACAAGTCATCCCATTCCCCTCACAAAGCTGGCCTCCATGGACAAGTAGCAAGAAAGAAACCATTACTGAAAGAGGCGCATCTAAAATCTCGTATGAAGTTTGCGAAAAAGCATCTTTATGATACTGCAGAGATGTAAAAAAAAGTTTTGTGGTCAGACGAGACAAAAATTGAACTTTATGGTCTAAATTCAAAGCATTAAGTCTGGCGCAAGCCTAACACTGCACATCACCCAGTCAAGACCACCCCTACTGTCAAGCATTGTGGTGGTAGCATCATGTTATGGGGCTGCTTTCATCAGCAGGGACTGGCACGTTTGTCAGGATAGAAGCGACAATGGACAGAGCAAAGTACAGGAGAATCCTTGATGAAAACCTGCTCGAGTCAGCCATGAATCTGAAATTGGCGAGGAGATTTACATTTCAGCAGGACAATGATCCGAAGCACAAAGCTAAAGCCACACTGAAGTGGCTGAATAAGAAGAAAATCTTGAGTGACCCAAAGTCCTGACTTGAACCCAATTGAACATTTATGGTAAGACTTGAAGATTGCAGTCCATCAGCGATCACAATCAAACTTGGCAGAACGAGAGGAATTTTCACATGAAGAATGGGCAAATATTTCACCATTTCACTGTGCAAAGCTGGTAGAGACCTACCCAAAAAGACTAATAGCAGTTATAGCATCAAAAGTTACTCCCACGAAGTCCTGAACTAAGGGGCTGAATACTTAGGCATTTTCCAGGAACGTATTCCCCGCGAATAGCGAGGTCCGACAATAGATGCTTATGGCAAAACAAGCACTTTCGTGTGCATTTCATGTTAAAATTTGCATACATACATTTTTATGTTCCATTTAAAGTGCAGAATTAAAAAAACATCAATGTTTCCAATTGTTAAAATTAATTTACCATGCTTAAATTCAAAATGGTGTCAAAGATAGCCGCTGAGACCAATCATTGCAAGATATATTTCAATTAACATATTGTTACGGCTGTGGAAATTCGCAAACCACCATTCAGGGCCCGTAGGTGAGATATCTCGAAGTACATGTGCAGTTAGCCCCAAACCCGTTGTATAGAGGGAATTTATGTGATTCATTCGGGCTGTGACGCTTTGAGATAGCCGTTTTTCTGTTCTATCTTTATTTTGAACCAACCACGTCTCAACCACCATCACACAACAACCACCACGCCAGCCATCGTCACCAACTACAACCACGCTCCAACCCTCAGACAACAACGACAACGCCAACAGCCACGACCTTTACCTTCACAACTCGCTCCCACATCATCGCATCACCGCCATTCCCAAACGGCACCATAACCATCAAACCACCAACAAAAACCCTCCACCACCTTCACCTCTCTCCTTCTACGGCCATTCCCGCACCACCTGTGAACAATGAGCGTCGGGCTGTATCGGGCCCGTTCGGCGATTGGTGCCGAACGCACCGAGCCGCAAGCGCAAATAGCGGCCTTTCCGAGGGAGAATTCGGATCAAGAACGCTACACGCCCACTTCCCCTCCGTCCAATTAGCAAGCGCGGAGTGGCTTGGCTCCGCCTCCAGGCGCGTCTGTGTGAAATCGATATATGCAAATTCTAGGATCAGGGGAGATTCACGCCCCCTTTCCTCCGACCAATGGGCGAGCGTGGCTCCGCCCCCGAGGTCATCCTGATCCGGATATTTGCATATTGTTTTCTCCTGCCGGCCTATAAAACGGCGAGCGCAAGGCGAATCAGGGCAGGCAGAGTGGGTAGAGTCATCGGTGTGGCAGAGTCGAGTCGGGTGGAGAGTGAGTCGAGTCATCGGTGTGGCAGTCAGTCGAGTCGCGTGAAGAAGTGGGTCGAGTCGGGTGGAGAGTCAGTCGAGTCGGGTGGAGAGTGAGTCGAGTCGGGTGGAGAGTGAGTCGAGTCATCGGTGTGTCAGTGAGTCGAGTCGGGTGGAGGGTGAGTCGAGTCATCGGTGTGGTAGAGTGAGTCGAGTCGGGTGGCAGAGAGTCGAGTCGGGTGGCGAAGTGATCGGTGTGTCTTCGAGTTAGGTTCTGGAGTCGGCTGAGAAGAGTTGCGGGAAGAGGCAAAGGAGCTCGGGTCCGAGGCGAGAAGGACGGCGGTCGGCGACGAGGTCGCGGTGTGGGATCGCTCGTCGCGGGATCCAAGCCAGCCAGCCATTCTCCTCCCCCAGGGCATCAACAATTCCCCCTTTCCCCCACGCTGAGATAGTGGAAAAAGGGGGCCCCGTTCCCACCCCACCCCAAACGTCGTGCCAAGGAGCACGGAGTCAGGGCACAGCCACGCGGCCACATCTGCGGCTCGTTCGCCAACGCGTCACGAGGACGCGGGTAGGACCCGCCCCCCCGGTCTCGCGGACAATTGACCTACAGGCCT
>NC_140966.1:36297868-36390368 GCF_056783735.1 Eptatretus burgeri | reverse complement strand
AAGAATCACTATAAAAATTAAATAATCATCGTATCCAGATCCGGATATTCACCAAAATCGAATCAACTTAGCCTTACCACACACCCAACCTGTTCACCAAGTTTCGGCTGAATCCGTCCACAACTTTTGAGGTATCCTGTTATATATCGGTTTAGCCCGATCTCTCAAAGGTGAAGAATCACTAAAAAACTTATCAGATCCGGATCTTGGATTCAGATCTTCACTAAAATTGAATCAATTCATCCTTGCCACACACCCAACATGTCCACCAAGCTTCACCTGAATCCGTCCACAACTTTTTGAGATATCGGGCTATATATCGGTTTAGCCCGATCTCTCATGGTGATGAATCACTTAAAAAAATATCAGATCCGGATTTGGATCTTCACCAAAATTGATACAATTCTTCCTTGTCACACACCCAACAAGTCCACCAAGTTTCGTCCGAATCCGTCCACAACTTTTTGAGATATGCTTTCTATCATTTTGGCCCCATCTCTGATTGGTGAAGAATCATTTAAAGAATTATAGTAGCCAGAGCAGAAAGGAGTGAAAACATAACCTCCTTCACCTTCGGTGGCGGAGGTAATAAAATACCATAGCAATATCCAGATTCACAATGAATCATCCTCATCAGATGATGTATAGTCATCTAGACTATGCAATGTTTCAGTTGCAGTGTTAGCGCATACGTCCTCATCGGCTGCACACATGCACAGATTAGTGCAAGCAAGGTTGTTTTGTCGACATGAAAATCTCGCTGAACAGTTGCTTTTTATGCATCCACACTTGACAAGTTGAATTACTCCATCAGGAGCTGGTGGCTGGAGTGTTGTAACTGAGCTGTACCTGTCATCGTCAAAGTACCATCCAAAGTCCAATGGTAGTGGAAGAGATCAGGTTTAGGCACAGTCATTTTGTTAGACCGTGGCCTGGTAGTGTGCTCGAAGGATGGCTTGGTGCAGTGCACCTTTAGTTGGTGACAATTTCTGACCCTCACACTGATTCTTCCTGAACAGATGCCAGTGCATTAAACTCACTTCCTTGATTTTACAACTGACATATACATATTTCTCTAGTCCTTTCTCAATAGCACCTTTAGAAGCTTCAGGAGAACCAAGCAGTTTGACTGCTTCAATGACATCATCAAGTGCCTGTAGAAATGTCCTCCAGCAGGTTGCTTTCCATTTCCCAACAAAATGGCCAGTTGTACCTGCTCCTGGTGGTCGTATGGCAGCTTAGCTGCCAGGGTAGCTATCATTTCTTGAAGCGCGACTGTGTCGCTGATGCAGTGGCCCTCTACCAGTATACACACTGGAACTGGTACTCATTTCGCCGACCTCGGAAGGATGACAGGCTGAGTCAACCCCCTGGTGTATTAATTCAGCGGCCAACGGGGCTTGAACTCAGGACCCTAGGATCCCAAGCCGCCACCCTAACCACTGAGCCAACACCAGGCTACCTGCTCCTGAGAATGAGTGTAAGCCCAGCAGAGCTGCAGCCTTCTCTTTTCTTTCAACTTCATCGGCATTGACTGGTATTACACGTCTTATTGATCCGTGTCTGTTTGAAAGTTGGTGCTTAGCCAAAGGTGGGGGACACGCCTCACTGCTAACACCAATACATCAGTGTCTTGCCTGAATATGTCAACCACATCTGCGCCACGATCTGTTGCATAAAAAGCATGCAATATTAATCTGCTATCAGCTTCCTTTCCTATTATTTCATCCACTGGTCGGCAATATTAAAAAGGAAATATTGCACATGTCTCTCAAAATAAGAAATAGTATACATTAATTCTTCAACTTTGACTGTAAATTTGGTATAATATATATACGAGGTGTGTTCAAAAAGTATCCAACCTTAATTTTTCGTGCGTAAACAAATGAAGCTAGGGAGGCCTGGTTTGGTGCACGTGTGTAGGCGATCCTAATCCGTATGCGTGAATACTTTCCCGTCTGCAGAAGCTGTCAGTCTCCGACAGACCGCCGATGAGTGAGGAAGTGTAAGTGAGCACCGTCGGATTTTCGTTTTTGACAAAATGACGGATCACTGTGGTCTCATCGCCAGTGATCACTGTGTTGAAGAAGTTGGGATCGCTGTTCACAGTCTCCAGCATGTCCTGTGCGATCTCCAAATGGAGTTGCTTCTGCTCGATCGTTAGCAGCTTTGGCCCAAACTTCGCTGAGATTCTCCTTAAGCCCAAGTCCTCAGTCACAATGGAATGAACGGATCGAATGCTGACGCCCGCCTCGTCTGCAAGTTCTCTGATCGTGATTCGACGATCCTGCATCGGCAGGGTCCTCACTTGGTCAATGACGATCTCATTTCGGGATGTTGAGGGCCTACCAGAACGTGCTTCACTTTCCACTGATGTGCGACCATCTCTGAAGCGGTTGTACCACTCTTTTATCTGTGTGGTGCCCATTGCTTCGTTCCCGAAGGCCTGTTGAATCTTGCGGATCGTTTCCACTTGGGAATCGTCAAGCTTTACACAAAATTTGATTCAGTAGCGTTGTTCAAGTTTTTCCGTCATTTTGTCAAAAACAAAAATCCGACGGCGCTCACTTACACTTCCTCACTCATCGGCGGTCTGTCGGCGACTGACAGCTTCTGCAGGTGGGAAAATATTCACGCATACGAATTAGGATCGCCTACATACGTGCACCAAACCACGCCTCCCTAGCTTCATTTGTTTACGCACGAAAAATTTAGGTTGGATACTTTTTGAACACACCTCGTATATGTGTGTGTATATATATATATATATATATATATATATATATATATATATATATATATATATATATATATATATATATATATATATATTTATATGTGATTGAGCCCTCCCATGATTGACCCTCATGATTGATCCCTCATATATATATATATACACACAAAATATTGCTCCAAATAATTTTCCACACCTGTTAACAAATTTATTGACCTGAAAAACATCGGAATAGACGTGTAATTTGTCATTTTATGTCCATTGGAGCCACAGATACATCAATTTTTTTCTTGGTGGCCATCTTGGATTTCAGGAGGAAAGGGTACTCCAAAAAATTGGAAACATTCCACATTCTCATACTAAAATTCTTATCATTTGGAATTATAAAAACAGATCTCTTTTATTATGAATAAATAAGTTCATTTGGAAAAATTGTTTCCACATATTTTGTAATTCATCTAAATGTGGCATTGTTGGTGTGGGGTGAATACTTTTGCAGGCCACTGCATGATGTAGAAGTCAGTGATGCTTGGCCTTTTAAACAGGCAGCCAACAGGCTAAGCGCTGAGAAGTTAATGTAAGAATGAAGGTAAGTTTAGCTTATTGAACCAAGTCAAAGTGACTACTGTAGCACCCAAATATGCTCATGATAAAACCTGATATATTTCAGAGATTATTTTTTTATCAGGACAGAAAGATGAATCCAGTAATCAATACTGGCTCTTACCCAACTCCTAGAATTGAAGATTATATTGATAGGGTTGATAATTTTAACTTTGTAAGCAAAATAGATTTCTCAAACATTATTGGCAGGTAGCCATGATAACCTCTTCCAACAAAGGTGAATGGAGGTTGTTTTCACCCCTGTCGGTATGTTTGTTTGTCTGTGAGCAGGATATCTCAAAAAGTTATGGGCGGATTTGGACAAAATTTTGTGAACAGTTTGGGTGTGTGCTGAGGACGAAAGGATTAGATTATGGTGAAGATCCACATCCGATAATTTTTTAAGTGATTCTTCACCATTGAGAGATGGGGCCATAAACGATATATCACATGATGTTTCAAAACGTTGTGGAAGAGTTATTGACAAAACTAACCCTAACAAAACTAGGTGGATGAGTTGGTTAGGTGACAAGAACAAGCCGAATAGATTTTGCTTCAGATCCGGATCAAGATCTGGCCTATCAGTGGGATACAAAACGTAAACTGTTCAGCCTGGTGGAGGTATGAGTTCTCCCGAGTGCCCATTCTAGTTCTAAAAGCAAAGGAGTTGTCTGCATTTGTAATGCCAGGTAGCTTATTTCAGAGTAAAGTTATGCCTTTTGGGATGAAGAATGCCCTTGCCACCCTGCAAAATGTCCTTAACAAGTAAGGACAGGACTTAACGGCTGTACTGCACACATTGATGATGTTTTGGTATACAGTAATGCATGGGGATTAATAAAATTTGAAGTTTATTTTAAAAGTTCTTATTCTTCTCTTCCTATAAATATCTCTCTCATGATATGATGTCCAAAAGAGGGGCGATTAATCTCCTCTCGTGTGGAACACAATATCACATGTAAATGAACAGTTTTGTTTTGCATTTATTTACAGACTTCATTCTCACAACTTCCCACATTGAGGCTTTTCTATTTTAACCATTCAATTTTGGTGAAAAATGCCAACTTATTTCATACTGAATTATCTTTTAGAACTATGAGATATGGTACATTTCCCAAATTGTCTAATGTGAGAAGTGCAGAAACAGTGGTGAGTACTGGAGGTGTGCATGGAAACACACAGAGAGAGAAGAGAGAAGAGAGAAGAGAGAAGAGAGAAGAGAGAAGAGAGAAGAGAGAAGAGAGAAGAGAGAAGAGAGAAGAGAGAAGAGAGAAGAGAGAAGAGAGAAGAGAGAAGAGAGAAGAGAGAAGAGAGAAGAGAGAAGAGAGAAGAGAGAGAGAGAGAGATATATATATATATATATATATATATATATATATATATATATATATATATATATATATTCAAATCTGAAAGCAGCTGGAAACAACGAGATGACAAACACCGAGTTAAGTGTTTGGCCAATGACCGAAAGTTCATCAAATGACCACATGGAAATTAAAGCTGGGTCACATTCAGGCACGGCCATTACCCCACATAAGCTACTGTGTGTGCATGGTGGATTTAGCATTTGTATGGAGGCAGTTTAGAGTGCAACGTGTGTTCAAAGGCAAGTAGGTTTGGAAACTAAAGGTTTATGAAATGGGACTTCATGGTTGAGCATTCATGTTGAGGACATCAACATGAATGCAATATCAGGAAACAGTTTGTACCTCATAACTAGCATTGAAGAAAATAACTGCTTTATTAATCATAATTTATTTATTATTATTATTATTATTATGCTTGCAGGATAGTCTAGATGTATGCATACTCGCCTCTGAGCTGTCGACCCTGGGTTTGAATGTCGAGCCAGATATAAACTGTCATTCCTGTGTTTCACATGCAAAGCGAGGCATCGTGTTTGCCTTCCCTCAAATGGAGGTCAAACTGGGTGTCCCATCTGCTGGCATTAGTTGGTGAACGATAAAGATCACACGGTGTCCTTTGTGAAGATTTGGCGAGCTACCACAGGCACCATGAAACAAACTCCAAATCCTTGCCTTGACTGACTGCTAGGAAGGCAATGGCAAGCCACCTGTTTTAACCTTTGCCAATAGACTGCTGCAGCAGGACCAACACTCTGTAAAAGAGTATGGTACATCTGATCTCATCACGATTACCCTGCGCATGTGAAGTGAAAAGCAGAGTTAAACAATTTGTTCACTTTGTTTGTCTATCTGTCTGTCTGTCTGTCTGTTTGTCTACAAATGTCAGTTTATGATTGAGGAACAACTTGATTTCAATTGAATGTTATATTTTGAACACGAAGTAGTTTCGCAGTACTTCGCTCTGAAGTCGTCCCGATCGCACAAGTGCAGAGTGAGATTATTCTTTTTTTCTTTTTTTTCAACTCCGTCTGCCTGTCTGGTAGTCAAACAAATTTGAAAATCATTCCAAACAGGAAACGAAAACAGTAAACAACAGGCATGAAGAACTCATGTAGTGTGATAAATAAGGTGGTGGATAAGACACGCCACATCAACAGTGGTAAACTTCCGGAATTTTTTTTCTACAATCTTTAAAATCTTTATTATATTTCAAATGAATTATATACTTGAACACGGTAGAACAGAAATTGTCTTTTTTGCACTTTCAAAAACCTTTCGTTTAGCAGGACAGGTACTTGGAAAAAATATTACGGCATTTTACATCATCACGACCGATCAAATTTGCTGCTTGCAAACCCCGCCCGTGTACTTTTTTCTCAAGACTGCATGGGATAAGGTGTTCTATGAACTCTTTAGTTGTTATTATTATTATTATTATTATTATTATTATTATTTTATATTTTAAAATTTGCTTTTGCATTCAATTACCTCGAAAACATATCAGGAATAATTACAGGGAACTTTACTCAGTGTGAACAGTACAGCTCAGCAATGTACCAACTGCACCCTGCATACAGAACAGGGATAACCTTCCTGTTTTTCACACTGAGACAAAGAGAAAATTGCATGGATGGTGTCACATGGAACATGTCCATTCTTTGAAGAAACCAGCCACTTTGAAATCGAAGACCAAAGTATTTATCTTGGTATCATATTGACAGAAAATAAAATGTCTCCAACCACCAAATTGAAAGTTCTCCATAACAGAAGTCTTTTTATAGATAAGGACCCGTGAGACTGAAATACATCCCAAGTATGCAGCGCTGATGTCAAAGCACTAATTCATTTTGAAACTTCCAATTGCTTACATACCTACTCGGTGATGTTTTTTCCCCCTTCATCTCTGATCACCAACTGCCCCTTACTTATTTACTCTTAAAGTCTTAACATTTACAGGAACAATTTTTTGAAAGCAAGGCCCTTAATTCATACTCTGACAGTTTAATCCTTCAGCTGAGATGTAAAGCTCCAGCATAAACCACAATGCAGGAGAGAAAAGGTAGTTTTTTTGAGCCAAGGCCATGTGCCGAATCGCTGGCCACAACATGCCTGAAGTTGCCTGCAATCTGTCAAGTCAGCGCAATTCGAGCTGCAGTGGCTTTAACGGCACAATGGTACTCAGGCCTACGGCGATTTTCCCTGCTTTCCCCCCATCCTACGCAGGCGCAGTGTTGTTAGACTCTGAGATCTCCCCTGATAAATGCTCCTCTGAGGCGGGTCAGTACTGGATTCGAGCAGCTGCACGAGCACTTTTTCCCGCAACCAGCAATGTTCTTGCTATGCAGCAATGGGAGGCCGAAGCCTAATCGAGAGATTTTAGGCACAGCAGATGGTTCCTGAATGTAGTAAAAGTGAATTGTTGCTTTTGAGGAGTAAAACAAAGTTTAATGGTTTCACGTTTGTCAATTGGTGGCAGAAATATAGTTCAGATTCATGAACAAGTATATATAAACAACTTAACTTCTGTTTTTGAACAGATTATACATCAGATGCCTTATCTGAAAGTAAATAAGTGTGCGATGTATTTGCATAATAATAGCAATGCTATTTATTTAAGAGTTAGGGAGATTTTGGAGAACATCTGCCTTTTTATACACAACATTTTAGTCCCATCCTACATTGTCCCGAGAGCATTAAGAGTCGACCACAAAGTGTGGAACGACATTAAATGTAGATCACACAAGGAGGGGTAAGCAGAACAACCCTTTCCAGAAGGTCATTAATGTGCAAGCAGGATTTTTACCAATAATCTGGCAACATCATACCCACACTAGGTCACCAACGACTGTATTCATAGAAATGAAAGGAATATAGATGGTACTTGTGTTTTGTGAACTTTTCTTTGGCACCGATTGTTGAATGGTCTTTATCGCAATGGGGAAGTCGACTGGCATTTTGCTTTGCATTCCTTAGCTAGTTATTCAGATTTCTTGAGCGGAGCACAATCTTTGCCAGACTATGCAAAGACAAAAAAAAAAATCAGAATTCCAAGACAGCCACAGTGTCAGACAGTGGAAAAAAATTACGGCGAATGGCAAGTGGCCATTTGCTGACTCAATGGTGAGCATGGTTCTTCTCACGTTTTTGCCTAAAAACTTTGGTCATGGCAATTAGAGCACCAGCTAAATACACACGTTATTAATAGAGGACGACATTACAGTGACTGAGGTTCTGTTTCATGAAAGCCTTTCGGCAACTCAGATATGCAGCAAAGCTGATCAATCAAAGCTTGTATCGCTTTCATGGTGTGGCTTCATAAGGCCTGCTGTCATGTACAAAAATACCTAACTCTGTAATGCTGCACCCCTGTTGTGCTCTCGCATAGTCATGTGCACACTCCATCTCCCACACCCCAATCTTGTGCACTTTCTTTCCAGCCTTCCTATCGTTTCTCCTAAGCTTCCCTCAGATCCAAAGACTCCTCCTCCACTTGTGCGCATCTGCTCTGCATCTGCTTCACGTATGGACGTGACATTGCCTTCCCACGCTCGTTTCAACCGTGCCTGTATTGCAAGGGTGCTCACACACTTTCGTTTGCGTGCACACATGTGCATATATGTTGCATATACATTTGATAGATTTACCATGCCCTGCATTATCCTGTACAATGGAAACATTTTGGCACATTTTCAACATTCCAACCAAAACTTGTACAGTTTTAAAATGGTGACATTAAGTAATGGAAATCGGATGATAAGTTTGAGAATCAATTTCACCATTTGCATCAGAGCAATGGTGTTTGTTTCTGAAGGTCAACTTGCATTATAAACTGCAGCAATAAATTACATTGACCTCATCTACAATATGTGGGGGAGGTGGAGGGGGGGACGGGGCAATAGCATTCGATTCCTGATGTTTCATTGTGAAAAATGAAAATTTGACAACTTACAGCAGGATCCATTCCATTTTCCTTCAATCAAAAGCCGGGAATATAATGACAGGCGAGATATGGCAGCTCAGCATGACCATCCGAGCCAAATCATTCTGCTAAGTGGAAATACAGGGTGTTCTCGAAGAAGTACCATTATTTAACAAATTTATTAATAAATATAAGGGTATGTTCTTTTGAACATATGAGTCCCCTAGGACCATGAAGCAATCGTTCTTGTTGTTAAAGGCCGTTATGGGAACACAGAAAAAAAGGGGCTAAAGGTTTAAACGTGTATTAAACAATAATAAGGAATGGGTTATGAGGGTAATGAAAGACAAGGATTTATTAGCAGCGTCATCATGGTTGGCGTCTCGCAATATAATATATTAGCGCGATTAAAAATACCGATTTTTCCTCGCATCTTCATGTCTATCAAAAAACCAGTGTCAAGGTGCACAACTACAGCTCATAACGTATCCATTGAGGTGTTTTTCGGCCCCCCTGCTTTCCACAGGGGAAAGCAGGGGGGCCCGTTTTCACGCCACTGTCCACACAAAATTCATCAATCAATTCTATACAGAGTCTGGGGGACTCAACTAACTATTCATGACACAATCATAAAACTGGTACAGCGACACAAAGGAAAGTACACAGTTTTGTTTCCTGTAACAATTATCTTCAATACGTTCCAACATTCCGATTAATGGTGGAAATACAGCACGTATCCCCCATGGACGTTGTTCATAACCTTTCCTAAAGTATCTTGACTAATATGATGTCTGAAATCCCACATCGTCAACAGTCCTGGAAGCCATCTTGTCGACTTTCTCCTTAAGAAATCCCTATTAGAAGTCAAAAGGATTAAGGTTTGGGCTTGTTGGAAACCAGGGGATGCCTGTTTTCACAGCGTGCAGGGAAACGGTTTAAGAAGACCCTGGCAATGAGTTAGGGGTGGAGGTAATCCAAGACTTTTTCCGTGGTGTGTGGACACGCCTTATCCTCATGAAACTATGGGTGTCTCGTCAGAAAACGTTGACGTCACAATTCCACATAAAATAATGTGTGTAGCATTTCCAAGTAGCTATTCCCATAGATGTCGCCATCAAAAAAGTTGGTCCTGACCACTCTCTGTTTGGAGATGGTGCACCAGAACACCAGACCAACAATTTCTGAGGATGAAGATAAAAACATTTTATCCTTCCCTCTGTAATGGTTCTAGTTTATGTTTGAGTCATCAATAGTTGGCTTCAAATAAATGCATAAAATCATGGCATTTCATCTGGAACACCATGAACATAAAATTATATGATAGAGAGAGAGAGAAAAAAACAACTGCTAATCCTAATCAATGTGAAGAAAGCTTCATCAAAATTCAACCAGACTCGTTGGTGTGAAGGCTGGAGTGTCTGCTCTGAGTCTGGGAAGTCAGCAGTTCGAACCCTGGACAAGTCATACACAAAGACTTTAAAATGGTATGTGCTGCTTCCTTGGTTGATGCTCAGCATTTAAAAAGGATAGAGCACAGACATGCAACCATTGTGCAGGCTTGATGAGCTTAATAGCCTATTCCTGTGTTGAAGTTCCTTGTAATGGAATATATCAACAAGTCGGTGAACTTCTTATGTAGGGATGGCTCAGACACTCCATTGGCTCGCTGCAACATAAATCCTCAAAAATATTTTTCCAAGATTAAAACTTATTAACCTATAAATTACCGACCAGTCATCTGCAGAGAATTTCCCATCCAATAACACTGATTAAACTTTGGGACATCATCGCTAAACTAGAAAAATGAGAGACCCAGAAGTGCCCATTTGGCATTCTTCTTATTCTTATTCTTTTCTGACAGCCTAACTGAAAATTTGTAGAAGCTACAACCTTGGTTTAAACACGAATGTACTGCATTATATAGTAAGAAGGTGCAAACTGATATAAATTTTAATAGCTTCAAAGGATTCCATGAAATGTACGCAAAACTGCATTCCTTTGTAAAGGAATGGGAATGGATCAGAGGGGTGGGCGGGACGACTGTCAATTAGCCTGCTGGGGGTGGGCCACTAGACACATTTACCGAAGGGCTAATCAGACTGATATGGCTGTGGTTAACGGTGGAATATTATCAGCCCTGCTTGTGCAGGCCAGTCACGGGGCTAATCCACAGCAACAAAACACACACATTTCTAGAAAGTACATACTATTTAGAATATTGTTAGATCATCCATAAAATATGTCCAGTACCAATACAACATGAGCACGTCGATAAAGTTTGTACGACAACATTTGTAAATCAGTCGTAGATCATCTCGTATCTTATCTGATATATACCGTATACCGCATACTGTATCCTTACTACAACTCACAAACTAGTGTTTGTGTGTCTGTTTGTTTGTCATGCTACTCCTCCCACAATTCTGGGCCGATTATATCCAGAGTTGCAACCATAGGGTCAGCATGACTCCAATTAATGCATCGGGGTGTTTTATCTTTGCTGGTGGTCTTGGAGGGAGAAGATGGGGCGACGCAAATTCTCCATGTAAATGTGTATCGTGTAGCGTCACCTCCAGGTGGGGGAAGGTATTACAAGTTTCCACCATTTACAGTCCAGTATTCCTGTCCCACGTTTTCTAGTACAGTGAGGTGTTTTGAATTCGAAGCAGAAGGTGTGTTTTAGCTTCATGCACATAAACCGGGATATTTTGCCAATACAGAGTTGTCAGTTGCCGATACACCGCCAAAAAAAAAGTACAAGCCAGAAGAATGTGTTGCATGCTTGGAACAAAATCACCGATAGGACGGGTACTCTGCCAGTAATATATAAAGCTCAGTTCATGTCTGTGCGTCAGAAGATGTCTTTTAATTACGTACTCTTTGAACGTCAGTTGCACACTGACGACACCTGTACGTAGATTCATTACATACGATTGGAATGTACCTTTTAAACCTATCGACCTTTTAGCTTGCTGAGATCCCTTAGACCTTTGAATACCATTTAAGATGCCCAACACCCCTAAAGACCCTTTAAGACCCCAATAACCCTTAATACCTTGAAAGACCCTTGAAGATCCTTAAGACCCACAAGACCCTTTAAAACCCCTCAGGCTCCTAAAGACCCCGAAGTCCCTTAAAACCCCCCAAAACCCTTAAGACCCACAAAACCCTTTGAGACCCCAAGACCCTAAAGACCCACAAGACCATTAATACCCCTGAAATCCTTAAGACCCCAAAGACTTGTAAGACCTTTGAGACCCCCAAAACCTGTAAGACCCTTAAGGCTATTGAAGACCCTTAAGACCCTTTAGATCACAAATACCCTTTAATACCACTAAAGACCACCCAAGACCCTTAACACCCTTTAAGACCACCAATACCCTTAAGACACCAATGCCCCTCTGACCCTTCAAACCCCTTTCACCCTTCACACCCTATCGACACTAGATCCCTTCACCCTTTCGACTGATAGAACCTTTACACCCCTTAAGTCCCTTTAGACCACTGAGGCTTTAACATCATTTAGAGACCTTACACCCTTCAGACAGCTTGGACTCTTGACCATTTAGAGGTTTAGATCACTTGATCCTTTTTGACCCTTTTTACATGCTTGAGAGATTAGACCCTTGCAACCTCTTCAACACTAATATTGGAACACGTCATTTAGATCTTGAGACCATCTAAAACCTTTTAAGCGCACACCAAGCAAACATCTATAGTCTTCTTACAAAATACAGATGAAACGTCTTTTCAGCAAGTAATGCACAAACTCGACCCACCCAGGGGTGGGTGCTCTGCTAGGAGTTAATAAAGGTGCTCTTGTCACATACGCTTGGCAAAACACTTTAGAAGCAGAAATTACTGTTGGACACCGCTCCTTCCCAATTCCATATCTAGGCGATGCATGACGACATCGCCGGGCACTGAAGGGAGTACTCGGTTTTTACTCCGTTTGTTTTCTTGTTTGTTTGTCTGGGTGATATCTCAGCTATCCTTTGATCTTGGAAGCTGAAAGTGACCAAGTGATTCAGGGAGAAAAGTGAAGATGTGCTTCGGCAAAAACGGTATTTTTTTTTTTTATTCATCAAATAATTGATTAATTACTTAATTATTACCGATTTATTAATTCCTTATTTATTTTCTTTCTCATCCTGGCAATATCTCAGGCACCTTTTGAGCTATGAAGCTGATATTTGAAAACGACAGTGATCATTTGGCTAAAAGCATATTTTTGATTTATTGATTAATCAATTAATCGATTAATTCTTTTCTTTCCTGTTTGTGCAGGTGATATCTTATCCATCCTTTGAGCTCGGAAGCTGAAATTTGGGGACAAAGGTGAAGATGTGCTTTGGCAAAAACGGTATTTTTTATGATTAATCAATCAATTGATTAATTATTGTATTGATATTGGCTGCTCTTAGAGCACCCTTATTCTGGACATTTCCATCTGCCTGTCTGTCCACAAAACTTTGGTCAAGCCAAAGGGCTAAACCACTCAACCGATTCCAATGAAATTTGGTAGGTAGAACCAATATTTCTGGGAATCGTGTGCTTTCGAATATGGGACCCCGGGCCCTAGCAACGGCATAGCAACGGCCCTTTAAAGTGGTCAAAAAATCGAAAAAAAAAAAATCGAAAAATCGAAGCTTAGAGTTCTGTGTGCAATCTATCGAGCTCCCTTCATGCCAATTTGCAGCCCTAACAAAAATATTTGTCGGAGGAGATAGGTTTATGGCGAGTACATGTCGAACATTTCAGAAACGGTTAATTGCGAATATCTCTAAGAGAACGAGTCTGATTTTGATGAAACTTGGATGAAATGTGTACAATGTGGCGAGCATGTACACAAAAATGAATGGTTGCTATGCACATCTCCGTTGCTTAGCAACAGCTAAAATACTTTATCGTACACTTATTGTGGACTGTACAAAAAAAATCAAAACCTCCGAAACTGGACCTCCGAGGGACCTGTTTTTTTGTACCCAAGGAGAATGTCTTACAGCATCATATAAAAAAATAAAATCTTTAGCGAATAGATAAATGGAATTACCAGGGCTGCCATTTGTTAGAGTCTCTTTGGAAACATACCTGAAATTTCACAAGGCGGGTTTCTGGGCGCAAACTAAGAGGGCTGTGATAATCATATTTATTGTGCTAAATTGATTGATAGCATGTACATGAATATCAGCTAGTCGCGTCGGCCAGCTTTCCATCTAGAGTGAGCAGCCATGTCGCCTACCCGCTTGTCTGTATGTATGTCTGTTCGGTCAAGTGCTCCGTTAATACAATGGCAATTTCGATGAAACTTGGTTGGTAGGTTCATACTATGACCTAGTTGTGTGCAGACGAGAACCGTTGCTATGATCACATCCGTTGCCTCCCCACCTTTGAAATTTTCAAAAAAATCTCAAAAATTTATTATTTTCGAAAATCAAAAATCAGGCCACGAGCGACTGTGGGCAGTACATTCAGCCATATTGTCAAAAAATTCCAGCTGGATCCTATGAAAACTGTCGGAGAAGATAGACTTTGAATGAACCCTGGTCGAAAACAATAAATATACCATCAGAGATGGGGAATCCCCCGCCATTGAATGAAAAAGGTCATACATATTCCAGATAATGAGGGAGGTGAATTGGAAACAAGACACCATTTGGTCATCATTTCGAAAAAGTTCCCCAGGGGTGAGGAACGTAGTAACCAAAAATAATTGAAATCAGATAAGCGGTTTTCCATTTATTACAAAAAATATTTTTTTCAAGATGGCCGCCCCAGTCGGCCATCTTGGATCCGGCCACGCCCAAAATCAATGGGGTTCTTCCTTTTCAGGTGGTACATGTGTGACACAAATTTCAAATCGATATGGCGAAAAAACATTTTTTTTCAAGATGGCCGCCCCAGTTGGCCATCTTGGATCCGGCCACGCCCAAAATCAATAGGGTTCTTCCTTTTCAGGTGGTACATGTGTGACCCAAATTTCAAATCGATATGGCGAACAGTTTAGGAGTTGTCGCACTCACAGCTATAAATGTTGACGTCCGGACGGACGGATTAAATATAAAGAGTATTTTTGATTGATTAATCAATTAATCGATGAATTACTTAATTGTTATCAATTTATTAATTACCCATTTATTTTCTTTCATTTGCGCAATATTGCAGGTGCCCTTTGAAGTAAGAAGTTGATATTTGGACATGACAGTCAGTGACCAAGTGATTTGGCTATCGAGTATTTTGGATTCATTGATTAATCAATTAATTGCTTAATTACTTAATAATTATCGATTTATTATATTCACTCATTTATTTTATTTCTCATCCTTGCAATATCTCAGGCACCTTCATTTTTTTATTTTTGTATACCTTGTCGAGGCTCGTATGAGAGCTAACACACAACGCACAGCAAGGGGGGCATGAGACAAGAGGGGCAGGAGTGGGAAGAACAAAACAGTGGGGACCAGAGACATTAGGAGATCTGTGAAAGGGAGAGGGATGGGGCGGGGAACATGGGAAATACAAGATGGACAAATACAAGGTTACAGGGACTTTCAGGAAGGAAAGCAGTGAATTTGAAGGTGGGCTTGGGTGGATTATCGGGGGTAGAAAATATCGAGGATTTGGATGGGGGATGATAAGAGGTGGTGGTGAACAGCTGTTTTGAAGGCCTGGGGGGGGGGAAGAATGGGATTGAATAGAGTGAGGGAGTTTATTCCAAAGGCGGGAAAAAAGAGGAATGAAAGAGTGAAGGTGAGCAATGATTCGTGATTTTGGTAGTTTTACCAGAAAGGGGTTGTTGGCGGACCTTGAGCGCCCTGCGGAAATGTGATGGGGAAAAATCGCAGAGAGAGCGGTGGGGGGGGGGGGGGGCGAGGCTGGAAAGGAGACGGTAGAAGACAGAAAGACCACCGACCAGCCTGCGGTGAGAGAGTGAGAGGCCCAAAGACTCAGCCTCATTGCGGGAAATGCCAATGATCTGAAATGCCTTGGTTTCCACAGCGTGGATCCGAGAAAGGTGGGAGGCAGGAGCACCAGCCCAGAGGGGAGAGCAGTACTCCATCAGGCTGTGGACGGAAGCTTTGTAAGTGGACAGGAGCTCAGGTGGGCCGAGGAAGGACTTTGCACGACAGAGGATTCCCAGTCGGCGACTGGCTTTGGAGGCGAGGTTTGAAATGTGGCTTTCCCAGGAAAGGTCATGGCAAATAGTAAGACCCAGAAGCTTGAAAGAAAGGACTTCTTCCAGAGGATTGTTGAGAAAGTGGATGGGGGGGGGGGGGTTCTAAATGGTCCTTTTGGAGAGACATAGTGAGAGTGTGAGATTTGTCCGAATTGAAAGACATGTCCCACGTGTTGGACCAGTTTGTCATTTTACCCAGATCTGCAGTGAGCGAAGAAGCTGCTGCATGCCGGTCTGAGAGATGACAGATGGTATGGCAACGGGTGGAGTCGTCAGCAAAGAGATATAGAGGATTTTCCAGGGAGTCGGAGAGAGATCATTTGAGCTCAGAAGCTGATATTTGGACATGACAGAGACAAAGTGATTTGGCTATAAAGGGTATTTTTCATTCATTGATTAATCAATTAATCGATGAATTATTAATTTTTCAATTATTTAATTTTCAAAGAGTTACAGATTTGGATGAAACAGTGGTGATTTGGGTCTGCTATCAGGCAATTGATTGAGAAATCAATTATTTTATGACTATTATTTATTTTAATTGCACAACCACTGAATCAATCAATTATTGCCTGCTGCTCACTCCAAATCCATATCCATATACTGCATAGTGAGGAAGTATCATTTGAACACGTTTACCTCAGAAGTACATTTGTACACATAAACTAAGTATTGTTTGTACATACTTACCTCCGAATTACATTTGTACACATTCACCTCAGAAATACACCACTCCCTCCCAATTCCGTCCCCACGTGCTGCACGGCGGCATTGCCAGGGTGCCAATGCCACGCGCTAGAGGATTTATCTATTTATTTGGCATGGGGGCGGTGTACTTTTAATATACCACTACTTGTTACATCAATTTAGTAAATTAATTAGCTGCACCAAAGATTGTACTCCACTTCAAATTCCCCCTCTGTACCCATATCATTCCACCCAAAGTGTGTGGGGGTGGGGGACATTGCAACATCGACAAACACACACACACACACACACACACACACACATACATGAATGTTGATACTTTGATATCTGGGAGGGCTCCATTCCACCTTCTGAAACCCGCATATGGATATAACTACCAACAACACACACACACACACACACACACACACACACACACACACACACACACACACACACACACACACACACACACACACACACACACACACACATTACTCAAAGAAAGATCTTTTATTTTTCCATATATATTTATGAAGTTCGTTCTATCCTGTTCATTTCTAATTATATTACTACGCCCCCTGCAGTGTTTAATAGCAGACATGGATGTGTTGTCCCCCCTCCCCCTCCACAGGGGGGAAGACCCTATCGAGATCAGGCCCTCGCTGCTCCTCTGGTTGGCAGCGAGTGCCCCGGAAGCAGTGGGGGATAGAGAGTGGCACTTGTATATGTGGAAGAATTGCATTGTTCAGCTAGCAAGTTGCCCAGATAGCTCAGATGGCAGAGCACTGGTATGATTTGCCAGAGGACCTGGGTTTTCCTGTTCTGTTTGATTGGGTTTGATACCTGTTCTGCATCTGTAATTTTTCCACATTTATTTATGATGTTGGTTCTATCCTGTTCATTTCTAATCAAAGAAAGATGTAGGGATGGTTTTACATCATTTCTTGTGACCATACCTACCTTGTTTACATACTTTTTGGAGGAATATCCCTCCATCCTTTTGCATTTTTTAAAATCAAAATGTATATTATTAAGCTGGCTATGAAGTGTTGGTGAGAATTAAATCAGGGTATCATGCTTAGTTTTTTTTAACAAGAAGTCAAAGTTCATTGAAGAGTAAAAAGACAAAGGACGGGGGTATCAACTGGCACAGAAGAAAACACACAGACAGATAACAGACAAACAAACATGACCTGCAAGAAAAGAAGGGGTATAGTTGGAGGTTAGTTTGTAGGAACAAAAAATATCATGAATGGAAATGGTTAATGACATGAGGCAGGGATGAGCGGCAACTATGAAGCAGTAAAGAGAGGAAGATGATTGGACAGACATAAGAACGGCGATTCCTCAGGTAGGAGAAAAGAGAAAAAGAAATGCAGGTATTTAAGAACCCCTGGACGTTGATGGGTTGACAAGGATGGGGTTCATGGATATACAAGGTCACACTGGTGGAACTTACGAGCAGACAGCTTGAAAGGCAGAGGAATCAAAAGGAGAAATCAGTGAACCTGGTCATTGAAAACCCAATGAAGGCAGATTTAAATCCAATCCAAAATGTTGGTTTGCACATCAGTATTCAAGGATGGTAATTAATGTGCATTACAGATCAAATACAGTATTTCAAAGGTATGTCTTAGCCGAAAGGAAATGCTATTGTGAATTTTGAACATCGTTTTTGAGCATCAATGGCATTAGCACTGGAACATCTGCAATGCATGAAAAGCATATAACAGCTTGTTTTGAACAAAAAAATGATAAATATTTTGTTATTGAACACACAATGACATTAGTTTCTATCTATTGCTCCTGAAAACAAAGCACGGGTTAAGTGGTGAGGATAATGGTGAAGCTAACAAATATGCCAGTGGGATTTCAAGATGGTAAAGTGGAAAATAATGAAATGATTATACACTTGAACACATGTATGAATTAGTAAATTAATGAGTAAATTAAGAGGGAAAAATGTGAAAAACATTAAACTAGATCAGTCTTATAAAACCAAAAAGCTCCGGTTGCCATGAAAGGGGAGGCGGTATGGGGTCGAGGGGAGGATCGGAAGGAGATAGTGTTCAAAAGGATCTCAAATATCCAAGTTCCAATCAAAGGTGGGCCCTACACAATATCCATACTTGAAAATACTGTCCCTGTATTATTGTGAAATTTAACTAATTTAATGTTCTGCAGAACACGAAGTCGTGATGGGTATGCAGATTTTTTTTTTTCTGAAGGCCCATCGTCTCTTCGGGGGACAACGACAGCTGCATAGAAAGTATCACCCACATTCTCGAAGCAAAGACACATGCTTCACATCATTTTTAAAGTACCAAGAAAAACACTATTCCAGAGAGGAAATACACAACAAAATCTATAAATTTTTTTCTTTTAAAAAGTCTGAGACAGTGCGTTTGGTGTTACATTTTAAGAATTAACCTCCTTACATTGTGACTCGTCGTTTGAGTGGTACACAGCGTTGATTTATACATTGATGTTTAGCTCACCTGGAACATAGTTCAGCTAAGTTTATGGGATAGCGTGTCATCCGTCCGTCAGTCAGTCCATCCATCCGCAAACACTTGCAACTTCTCTGAAACTGCTGATGGGATTGTGAGAAAACTCGGCTAAAATGATCTTTTGTGTTGTGGAACTCAACTTTGTTCATGGCATCCTCTCCCTCCACCTATAAGGATGTTTACATAAGGTTTAAACGTCCCAAAAGTACCTGAATATTCATCTCGTTTGGCCGCCATTTTGGATTATAGGAAAACCTTTAACAATCTTCTTCTCTCAACCCGCTTCAACAATCAATGCGAAACTTTAAATTAGTGATCAACTACCCCAGGGAAATGTAGTCTGTTAACAAGGATGTCATCAGTCACGTGGTATGGCAGCCATACCGGATCATATAAGAAAACCTTTAAAAACCCTCTTCTCTGAAACTGCTTAACTGATCAATGCAAAACTTGACATATTTGATCATCCACACACAGGAAATATAATTTGATAACAATGGCGTCATTGGTCACATGGTCTGGCAGTCATATTGGATCAAAGGAAATCCTTTAAAATTAATCTTCTTTGAAACCACTTAACTGAGTAATGCAAAACTTAAAATACAGGGTGTTCCAAAAAGACCCAGACAAGTTGTTAATGTTTCAGAACCACAAATTATTTAATGATACCCTTTGGATAATATGATATAGAAACTAAAAGTTTTGTGCACACCATCAACACACTTCAATGTGAGCTCCGTTTGTCGGGCACGGGACATCAAAGCGGTACATGAGTTCTTGCCATGTTCGGCTCAGCATATTTGCATTCACCAGTGTGCAGGCAGCTGTGATCCGAGAATGAAGATTCTGCAGGTTTGCCACCTTAGTGTTGTCGACAACATGTTTGACAAAGCCCCACAGAAAAAAATCAAGGGGAGGTGATGTCTGGTGATTGTGGGGGCCAGGTGGTTGGTCTGTCTTGGCCAATCCAGCGACCTGGAATTTTTTCATTCAGGACAGCTCGAATGACCTAGGCCCAATGAGGGAGAGCGCTGTCCTTTTGAAAAATGATATCGGGATGTAGGTCTTTAAACTGTGGGAAAGCGAATCCTTCCAACATGTTCATGTAAATTGTTGAGGTCACTGTATCCTCTGCAAAGAAAAACAGACCCACCAAGCTGTCATGGAAAAGGCCACAACACACATTGACCTTTGGACTATCAGGTATGTGTTCAATGACCACGTGGGGATTTTCAGAGCCCCAAATCCTCACATTGCACCGGTTGACCTTCTCTGATGCATGAAAGCAAGTTGTGTCTGTGAACATGACTTTTTTCAGGTAATCTTCGTCATCCTTTATGTGACTGGGTATTTCCAAGGCAAACGCCTTGCTTTTGAGTCTGTCATTTGCTTTGAGTTCCGGCAGAATCTGCACCATATAGGCATAAAGTTTCAGTCTTTTATGCAAAATCCTGTACACAGTGGTGATTGGTAACCCCAGTTCTCTGGAAGTGCGTCAAATTGATTTCCTGGGACTTTGTTGAAATTATTCACGCACTCGTTCAACGTCTACTGCACTTGTGCTTGGTCAACCGGTACTTTTCTGTTTCCGACAACTTCCAGTCTCTTGAATCTCTTGCACCACTCTCTCTGATACTGGTCCGTGATGGTGGATTCCTTCCATACCTTGTACGGAAATTACACTGAACTTGCATGTCGGAACTCATCTCGATGAACAATCTGATGCACTGAGCTTTCTCCTGTAGAGTCGCCATTTTATTTTACATTAAACCACCAGACTTGAAAATAAAGAAAACTTTATGAGTTTCTGTATCACATAAAATAAAGGGTATTGTTGTATCATTTGTGGTACTAAATATATTAACTACCAAAGCTGTACAGGTCTTTTAGGAGCACCCTGTATAAGACCGACTACCTATGGGAACGTTTGATTAAAAGCGGATCTGAAACACAATATGGCCACCAATGACGTCATAATACAAAAAGTGGACAATTTCTCGAAAAATATGAATTATCGACATGTTGGAGTTGCAACTTTCAAATAGGGCTAATTTTGACACAACAGAAAGTCACACCATCATACCAGAAGTGGGCAATATCTCGAAAACTAAGGCTCATTGACAACTGGTAGTTGCACTACTATGAACATCATGTCAATACTACCTGACCAAAAATGTGTACTACAAATCCAGCTCTTATTTTTACCCTGATCCATCCATCACTCTAATTTTGGCAACCAGCCAGGTGAGCTGCAGGACCATTGGTCCTTTATATAATGACCTTATTCTGCATATTATATACACGGTGTACATAACAAAATCAATAAAAGTTCCCAATTTGGAGCAAGAACAAGAGGAATTCATTTATTCACGAGTTTCTTCTTTCTCATTTTTTTTCCAAGATAATGGGTTGCACAATCCTGAATGGGCTTTTTGATATATTGTTGTGGAGCCCATCTTGAAGTTACACAATGTATATAAATTTGTGCAGCCCCAGAATGGGGGTAGAAAATATTGTGGGTAGAGATGGGGATGACACAAGATATTGGTGCACTGCTTGCTTGAAGCCTTGAAGGGAAGAGTGTGGCATGGTCTGCAGCTTATTGTTTGGGCAGCACAGAACCCTGCCATGAACGCTGTCAAACATGTCTGGAAACATGGATTGGCAGCTGCAGAAAAATGTCTCCCGAAGGCAGTTTTACAAACAGGGTTAAAGAGGAAAAAAAAGAAAGAGTAGCAGTGCATAGACAGCTTGGATTTGGGATAGTATAACCGAGAGGAGGTTTCTGGACGACTGTGTGCATCTTGGAGAAGCTGGAGGGTCAGAAGAGGAAGAGAGCAGAGGGAGCAAGACCGAGGTGTGGTAAAAAAAAAAACATCAGAGGCCACTATCCAGTCTGCATTGCAAGCACAACTGTCCATGTGTTTCTGCTTCGTCGTGGAAGATGTCAATAATGTTGAGAGCTTAAAATGCCATAAAATCCAAAGGACAGATGTAATGCTCGGCCCCATCCCATATGAGAGAACAGCACTCAATTGAGCTATGGATAAAGGCCTTGTAGGCTGTGAGTAGTTCTGATTTTTCATGGAATGACTTGGAGTAATGGAGGATGCCTAGTCTTCGGCTGGCTTTGGAGGAGAGCATTGCTACATGATCAGCCCTGAAGAGGTCATGGCGAATGGTGAGGGCAAGCAGTTGGTGAGGGCAAAAGAGCAGAGGCTGAAGAACACAAACAGAGAAGCAAGAGCAGCAGAGCAGTGTTTGAAAGATGCCATCTGCACACATCGCTGAAGCTGAATCAAGGCGATACAGAATTTTGTCCATTGACTTGGGTGAGAAGAACATAAAGTACAGTGGACAATATGTACAAAGGGACAACATTGGCACAGTTGTGGAAAGGGTCGGGTACACGAGATTTACACGGAAAGGGTCAGGCCAAAATTAACCAGCTTCATTGAGATATATGATTGAATGCATTCACTGCTTGACATCGTGCCCTGTCCCGCAGAGGGACTGCTTATCCATAGCGTCTGCCAGATCTGTGTTTATATTTTTGGAGGTTTCGTGAGGTGCTCTTCAGGGAATCAAAGCTAATCTTATGAAAAACGGATGTTTTGAAATAAAGTTATAACGTTTGTGCAGACTGCGAACCAATGAACCACGTGACGTGTGCACAGACGAGCAGGCAACATGGTGGATTATCTTCAATGGTTATTTCATGGGTGATTAAACTTTGCGATGTCTTCAGGATTGTTCTATGTTAAACAGCAACTCTTTTGTGGATAAAGTAATTATTTGAACAAATACACTTTATTTATTTAACCGCTGCAGGCGCGGTGAAGACCGGCTTTAAAGTCAAAGGGATCCTACATGGTATGCAGCAACAGCCTGGCCAGCCATTCCTCATCAACCATTTAAATGGAGTGCTTGCTTCAGTGCTTAAGCCACTTAAGGCCCAGTCACACCTTGACGTTTTAGCCAACGTATGCCGATTTTTGAAATTTTTTTATAAAACGCTGGCACACATTGAATACTTTATGGGTAAGTTTTGATAACATTGAGAGCACGCTGAAAAACACTGCCATACGTTGTTGTACGCTGGCTTTAAACGTTGTACTTTTCGGTTGTCCTCAAATTTTTGCATGCTTGAAATTTCACGACGTATGCCGGCGTATGACTCACACATTCCGCTACGCTGGCCACAAGTTGTATGCACTGTCTACGATCGTTGACAGACGTCAACACATGCTACTTGTAAGTTAATCATAGGTTGAGACACGCCGAGGTAATGTTTAGCGTACCCGAAACTTATTTCTAACCTATGATTAACGTGTTGTTGGCACGTTACGCGATCGTTGCCACACGTCAACAGACGTTACTTTTAAGTTACTCATAGGCTGAAAGACGTCGGTATAATGGATCGTCCTTGCGTCAGCGTCCACGGCCAGGGCCAGGACACTTATTTCAGTATTCTTCAAACTTTTCTTCGGCATGACGAGGATGTTCACATTCGATGTCTAGCTTGGCTATGATTCCAATTGTCCATCGGCAACGTCTATTTAAAATAGTCGAGTTTGAACGTTTTAACACGTTCAGAAGAAACGCTTCAAATTTCCAAACCCCAGCGTCAAAAAACAAAGGCGAGTGACAGCAATTTAAATCGTTCATTGTAAACAATGAAAATAGTTGAGTGGTACCGTTTAAAAGTCGTTGAGTGTAAAAAAAATCCAATTGTTGAGCGCAAGCGTCTACTTTCAATAGTGGAGTTTGAGCGATTTAGCACGTTCAATAGAAACGATTAAAATTTCCGAGCGCCAGCGTCAAAAAACAAAGGCGAGTGACAGCAATTTAAATCGTTCATTGTAAACAATGAAAATAGCTGAGTGGTACCGTTTAAAAGTCGTTGAGTGTAAAAAAAATCCAATTGTTGAGCGCAAGCGTCTTCTTTCAATAGTGGAGATGCAGCCATTTAAATCGTTGAGTGGCAGCCTATGAATAGAAAACCCCACGTCACCGGCAAAGATAAACTGCTGCATGATATGGATAAGTTAGGCTATCGTTGGGCATAGTTTGTGAACGCCGGCTACACGATAATTATTCGTTGGTATACCGTATCTATAAGTTATCGAAGCGCTCTATGCACATTATTAGTTCATTGTGCATTTGTCCAACCCGTTATGAATAGACCTAAATCGTAAAAACAAGCCATAGCTCATTGTTGAAAAAGCCCCATAAAAAATTAGCCGCGAAGAACTTCGAACAATGGTGCAAAGATGTCTCCTACCCGTGGACACGCGGACGCAAGAAGGATCCATCATAACCCACACCCTCCCCCTCACACTCACCTACTACTGCCAACATGAACAAACTACTACTAATACTAATACTGATACTGATACTGATACTGATACTGATACTGATACTGTTACTGCTGACATGGACATCGACTCAAAAATGACTCGAAAACACTGTTGGGTTCCCCTTTTATGAACACCATTTTTATATACCAATTCCCAAAATCGCTGGGAACACGTCTTTATATGGCAGTTGTAAGTTAGAAACACGTTCATTTATTTTTTTGTCGACCGGAAGACGTCATTGGAATACGTCTACATACATCAATGTGTGTTGGGACTACGTAAAAAATTGGTTCAAAGCACGTCAAACATAAGTTAGAAATAAGTGTCGCGTAAAAAAGACATTACCGTGATGTGTTTCGACTTATGAGTAGCTTATAAGTAGCCTTTGTGGACGTGTGTAAGCGTCCGCATATCGTGTGTACAACTTATCCCCATCACATGCGGAACGTGTGTCATACGCAAAGTACGTCGTAAAATTTTGAACATGTTTAAAATTTCTTGACGTACTCTACTTACTACAACGTATGATAGCGTACTTTAGCGTTCTACTCACGTATACCAAACTTACTCATACCGTATTTGACGTGCCCCAACGTTTTAGACACATTTTTCTTAGGTCAGCATACGCTGGCAAGATCGCCAAGGTGTGACTCCGATGTTGACACTTCCATTTCTACGGCAGTTATGATTCGAATCGTTGTGCGTCAGCCTTTTAATAGGCTACGTCACGACATCGTCGGCTATGCGTGCAACGCGCTATGCCTAAGTTAGACTATCGTTGGGCATAGGTTGTGTAGACCGACAACAGGTTCAGCATTCGTTGGTATAAGTTATCTATAACACAACGAAACGTTCTGTGTCCGTTACTAATGCGTTATACATAAGACCAAGTCGCTATGAATACGTCCGAATCTTAAAAAAAAAACATCAAAAGTTCAACGTAAGCCAGCGTTTTACATAAATTTTAATACGTTGCCATCGCTGGCTAAAACGTCAAGGTGTGACTGGGCCTTTACCGAGCGCCCTATAGATGATAGCGGCACAGTTTGTGTCCCAATCGGGATGTGCAGTCGGCAGTTGCTACAAGGTAGAGGTACATGATTTCCAACGGTTTTGTGCTTTCTCCATGTGAGTTGCAAAGCAAAATATATTTGGTAACACCTGATTTCCGAGCCGTTTGCAGTATTAACATGCTTTCTAAATTACAGAGCCCATTTTTTTTTCCACCCGTCACATGATGATTTGAAGCCTGGTGTTGGCTCAGTGGTTAGGGTAGTGGCTTGGGATTCAAGAGTCCTGAGTTCAAGCCGCGTTGGCCACTGAATTAATACACACCAGGGGGTTGACTCAGCCTGTCATTCTTCTGAGGTCGGCAAATTGAGTACCAGCTTGCTGGGATATTTGAGCCATTCGAGTATCCTGTGACGGAGTGGCGACCTGTCCAGGATTGTGCCCAACAGCCCAGGAAACTGCTTCGGCAGTACCTCCACTCTCTGTGGAGAGTAGGGTTCCAATTATTAGGGTACCCTGTGAGTACAGGGTACCCTATTGTTTTTCTTCTGTTTATTTATTCTTTTTCTTTTTCCGCCGGCATTTTGCACCCTTTTTCGCTTTAAAAATCATTTTCTCTGGAACACCAAGTCCGATCGACACAAAATTTTCACCATAGGTTGTATCTTTTTTGATAGCACAATCAAGTTATAATTATGACGTCATTGGTCACGTGGTGCGGGCGCCATCTTGAAAAAAACGATAAACTTTGGACATCTGTATCTCGGAAACCGTGCAATAGAAAATTTTTTCGTTTAATACATTTTACTAAGCTTCCTATGGGGAACACGAGTGATTTTTCGTGACGTCATAGGTGAAGCGATATACCGGTGAAAATTAGTCAAGTAGAACGCCGTATGGGAAAAATCTGAAAAATTTTGAGCGTCATCTACTCCTCAAGTCACCGACGAAAATGTTTTTCTTGACGTCATCGATGACGTAATTCGGCCGCCATCTTGTTTTTTAGTGTTTTTCTTTAAAAAATCTTCTTCTCCAGAAGGGCCGGACATATTGAGGCGAAACTTTACAGATATATTCCCCTATAGGTCCTCTTTCAAGTTTGTTAATTTCTTGTTGATAGGTCACATGCTTTGGCAGCCATCTTGAAAAAACCTTCAAACCTTCAAACATCTTCTTCTCCAGAACCGCAGGTCCAATGAAGGCGAGATTTCAGAACTATATTCGTGACATGTATGTGATGCAAGTTTGTTAATTTTGAAGTGATAGGTCACATGGTTTGGCCGCCATATTGGATTTAAGAAAAATATTAAATAATGTTTTCTCTGGAATTTCATAAGCCATCGAAGCGAAAATTTGCAAGTGCCTTCTTACCTCAAGTCTGCATACATGGTAAAAAATTTTTTACCTCAGAAGTCACATGGTTTGGCGGCCATCTTGGATCGAAAAATAGACCTTATCCGATTTACACGAAACTTCACAGACTTGTTCGGGTCGAGGATGGAAAGCAGAATTTAAATTTATGATATCATAGGTCACAAGGTTCGGCAGCCATCTTGGATTGAAAATGAATAAATTTTAAAAATCTTCTTCTCCAGAAGGGCAAGACAGATTAAGACGAAACTTCACATATATATTCCACACGACGTCCTTTCTCAAGTTTGTTAATTTCTTCTTGATCGGTCACATGGTTTGGCGGCCATCTTGAAAAAACCCTAAAACCTTCAAACATCTTCTTCTCCAGAAGCGCTGGTCGGATGAAAGACAGATTTCAGACGTATATTCGGGACACGTAGGCGATATAAGTTTGTTAATTTCGAATTGATGTCATACGGTTTGGCCGCCATGTTGGATTTAAGAAAAATATTAAATAATGTTTTCTCTGGAACCGCTTAAGCTAACGAATCGAACGTTTGCAATTATCATCTACCATCGTGTCTGCACACGTGGTAAAAATTATGATGTCATACATCACATGGTTTGGCTGCCATCTTGGATAGAAAAACGCACCTTTACCGATTAACACGAAACTTCACAAACGTGTTCCAATACCCAGTTGGAAGCAGAATATAAATTTGTGATGTCATAGGTCACATGGTTCGTCAGCCATCTTGGATTGAAAAATAATATCTTAAAACGTCTTTTTCTCTGAAACGACTGAACAGATCCAGGCGAAACTCCACCACTATGACCGCCTCTCCATGACGAATAAAAAGTTCTCACCCTCTTTTGAGGTACGACGCAACGTTTGGCAGCCATAGTGGATTGAAGGAAAAATATTAATTAATGTTTACTCTGGAACTACTGCATCAATAAATGTGAAACATGACCTTTATGGTGGAACAGTCATGCGGAATGAGGGTTTGAAATTTCAACGCGATCGGGCCCAGGGTTTGGCAGCCATGTTGGTTTTAAGAAAAATATTAAATAATGTTTTCTCTGGAACTGCTTAACCTAGCGAAGCGAAAATTTGCACTTATCGTTTGCGATCGTGTTTGCACATGTGTTGAAATTTATGACATCACAAGTCACATGGTTTGGCCGCCATCTTGGATTGAAGAATAAATATTAATTAATGTTTACTCTGGAACCGCTGCTTCTATATATACGAAACTTCACATTTGTAATTCAGCCAACATGCGAAACAAACGTTTAACATTTCAACCTGATCGGTCACGCGGTTTGGCAGCCAGAATTATTTAATTATTTGAATCTGTTCGCCAGTAATAAGGAAATTGAACGCTTTGTGCTGTCCGGTTCGTAACTCGTCTGTTCCGCACCGTTTCGAAGCAGGCCTGTGTTTGTATCACTTTTAAATAATGTTTTCTCTGGCACTTATCGCTTATCCGATGAATGCGAAACTTTGCTACTATGATTTAAGTCTCATGTTGTATCAGTTGTGTCAAAGGCGGACACGTCTGGGTACCCGGTCATCACTGCCAGCAGTTATAAAGTGGCAGTTCTAGTTATTATTATTATTTTACATGATGATTGGCAGCTGATTATAAAGATTAATGTTGATGCACCCCATCTATCTCTATCTCTATCTCTATCTCTATCTCTATCTCTATCTCTATCTCTATCTCTATCTCTATCTCTCTCTCTCTCTCTCTCTCTCTCTCTCTCTCTCTCTCTCTCTCTGTCTCTCTCTCTCTCTCTCTCTCTCTATCTCTATCTCTATCTCTCTCTCTCTCTCCCCCTCTCCCTCTCCCTCTCCCTCTCCCTCTACCTCTCTCTCTACCCCCCTCTCTCCGGATGTGTCCGGGAGCTGATTATGTCCAGACGGTGTTTGTCTCCGGACATGTCTGGGCGTGCTTATCTCCGGGCGTTGTTTATCTTTGGACAGTGTTTGTTTCTCACCGGACAGTGTTCGTTTGTCTCCAAACATGTCCCGGTGGTATTTGTCTCTGGGCAGCTTGGCTCCGGATGTGTCCAGGCGGTGTTTGTCTCCGAACATGTCCGGGTGGTGCTTACGACCAGGTGGTGTTTGTCTCCGAACGTGTCTGGGCGGTGTTCATGTCCAGGCGGTGTTTGCTCTGGATGTGTCTGGGCAGTATTTATAGTTTCACCGGTAGAAAGTGGATTTCAGACATTATTTTGGTTCCAACTTCACTGTTATTCTTTGCAGAATCATTTTGATGAGACAGTATGAATCGTAATTAACACTCCAACGCACGTCTGCCTTCCCTTCCTCTCACCTCTCGCTGCCTTCCCCCACCCCTCCTCACTCTCCCTCCATTCTCTCTCCCCCCCTCCACCTCCTCACTCTCCCCCTTTTTTCTCCCACTCCCCTTTAGTAATCCCGTCAGCGAGGTGACGGGTGGTATTTGCTAATGCAGTAATAATTACAACATTGGCTTATTGTAGCAACATTAACATTTCAGAGATGTTAAGCTGGATGTCCTGTCGAGTAGGTAATTGGCTAGTGGCTGCAAAAGACCCCACAGATCGATAAGAATAGGGCACTCTGCTGGTACCATGGTCAAATGTCTGCCCTTACTTCCCCTATGAAGGAAATGACAAACCAAGCAACATAATCCCTGCTGTGAAACTACTTCTCCAGCAACACATCTTCATGTACGTTTTGGAGTGAAGTATTTTGTAGAAGAAGAAGAATGCCATCTAAGTCATAGCCATGGTGAAGAGTGCATGCAAGAGTCATTTTAAACTCAAAAGGTAGCCTAATGTGTATAAAAAAGGTTGGTTGGTTGGTTGGTTGGTTTTAACGTCATTAATAAAGATATAATGAAGACGAACGAGTCATTATTTGGGAACTGGGGGCTGAAGGTGAGGTAAGGGTGGAGTTGGGGGATGATTTACCACATTTAGTAATCCATCGTGTGAGCTATGAGGCATATAATTACATAGAAGATGACTGAAAATTGCGGACAGAATGATTTTTAAATATATTTTTTGTTTACAAGATGACTGAAACTCTGCAATGAAAGACAACATAAATTGAACTCCCACTGTAATAATAAAAAGTAAAAAGGTAGAATTTGAGCCACCGATGGGCCATTGTACCAAGCAGCTGTGATCTGTTAAAATAAGAGGCTTGACATGCCTTGAAGGTATGGCGGTATGTCATCATACTAAAATATGCAATTTGGTGTCTGTCGGTCTGCCTGCAATACATTCGGTTGTTACTTATCCAATCTCAACCAAATTGACAGGAGGACTAAGGGTCACACGATTGAGGTTGTGGTGACTTCATTTGTCCACCCCCTCCATCCCCAAGGGGGTTTTCTTCTTTGAGCGAAATCGGCGTTAACATGTATAGATAACTTATTGTGGTGTTCTCCCAAGGCTGCTTCTAATAACAAAAGTAATAACACCAATGATGAGAGCAGAATATTAATGTTATGACAAAACAATATTAATAATACAAATAATATGCCCCTCTCCAAGGGGTTTTTCTTCCTTGGACAAATGACTTGTTCTAGTGTGTATAAATAGCTTTTTGTGGCGTTCCGTTGGGCAACCCTACCGGAAATAAAAATATATATAAACCTCAAACACGTATGATTACCTTTTTAAAGTCGCTAATACTGTTTAACACTAAATTGAAAGGGAGGAAACAATATATGCTCACCGCATCCCCCACAGACGAAGGGACTCGAGCCTAAATCTACTGTAACCTACATACCCCAGAGAGGATAACAACATGACCCCTCCTGCCACTCCCATAGGGAGCGGGTGTACTTGTGTTAAAAAAAACAACTAATGTTAATACCAACTACTTTTTAACAGTGCCGACTATTCCCACCTTCTTGTGGGGTCAGCCGGGGAAAGATTTTTCCCAAAATCTGTCACGAAATTGGCGAGCCAGGCAATCTTGATGTTCGACTGAAGGTGGCAGAAATTTGGAATCCAGCGTGGCAACACTGTGGGATCTTTAATGTCTACAAACTAATCCTAGCAGATTGGATACTCAGCTTAACATCCATCTGAGGTGTGGAACACTTTGTGATGCAACATTCTTCTTGCAAAATACTAATCCAATAGTTTATAGTTAGGTGGGCAATCAAATTCAGAATCGATGAATAAAGGCATGGTAAGTGCACAAGTCCTGTCTGACAAACGTAGGTTTCTGAAAAAAGACTTTAATGTGGTACCAAATAAATAAAACACTCTTATGTTAATAATGTTTCTTTTTACCACTGCTTACATTTCCTTATACATTCATTTTTACTCTTCTCTCATACCAATCTCCTGTTTATTCATCTATATATAATTGAGCTTTGGCTTATGTATGTTTGTATTCAAACGGAAGACCAAAAAGGAACTTGAAGAAATAAAGAGCAAAGATAGAGTAATCAGGAGGAACCTGGATCGGATTCAGGTGTCAGCTGCAACTCCACAACCCTCAAACGCATCCAGGCGCAGCTCAGTGAGCCTTCCAGAAAAAAATTTCTGCAATAATTCACTTCTCCTTAGAGAGACAGATAACAAAAGAGAGAAAGAGAGTAAAAGAGATGAAAGATAAGAAAAGGCAAGAATTAGAATGAAAAAAGAATTGTGAAAAAACTATATACGAGGTGTTTTCAAAAAGTATCCAACCTTAATTTTTCGTGCGTAAACAAATGAAGCTAGGGAGGTGTGGTTTGGTGCACGTATGCAGGTGATCCCAATCCATATGCGTGAATATTTTCCCGCCTGCAGAAGCTGTCAGTCACCGACAGACCGCCGATGAGTGAGGAAGTGAAAGTGAGCGCCGTCGGATTTTCGTTTTTGACAAAATGGATCACTGTGGTCTCATCGCCAGTGATCACTGTGTTGAAGAAGTTGGGATCGCTGTTCACAGTCTCCAGCATCTCCTGTGCGATCTCCAAACGGAGTTGCTTCTGCTCGATCGTTAGCAGCTTTGGCACGAACTTCGCTGAGATTCTCCTTAAGCCCAATTCCTCAGTCACAATGGAATGAACGGATCCAATGCTGACGCCCGCCTCGTCTGCAAGTTCTCTGATCGTGATTCGACGATCCTGCATCAGCAGGGTCCTCACTTGGTCAATGACCATCTCATTTCGGGATGTTGAGGGCCTACCAGAACGTGCTTCACTTCCACTGATGTGCGACCATCTTTGAAGCGGTTGTACCACTCTTTTATCTGTGTGGTGCCCATTGCTTCGTTCACGAAGGCCTGTTGAATCTTGCGGATCGTTTCCACTTGGGAATCGCCAAGCTTTACACAAAATTTGATGCAGTAGCGTTGTTCAAGTTTTTCCATCATTTAGTCAAAAACGAAAATCCGACGGCACTCACTTACACTTCCTCACTCATCGGCGGTCTGTCGGTGACTGACAGCTTCTGCAGGCGGGAAAATATTCACGCATACGGATTAGGATTGTCTACATACGTGCACCAAACCACGCCTCCCTAGCTTGATTTGTTTACGCACGAAAAATTAAGGTTGGATACTTTTTGAACACACCTCGTGTATACATTTTTTTTTTTTAGAAAGTGTGAAAGGAACAAAGAACAAAGATGTCGGGAAGAATCCAAATCAATATATTTCAGAAGTTACTCCCCAGGCTCAAACGCAGCATGATTTACAAGCTGGTCCAACACGTTGAGCTTGTGGCGAAGAAGTTGGCCTGAAACAACTTGCCTTCGGCTCATGGAAGGCGAATCCAACTGAAGGCAATCTCAGTTCCTTCTACAAGGCTCGTAACAAGTGTGTGTCTATTTCTGGTGTATGTTCCCCCTATGTGTGTCTGTATCTGGTGTATGTTCCCCCTCCATCCCCTCCCTTACGCCATATGGCCACACAGCTCACACGGCACGTGAAAAGGCTGAATGCTTAAACTCCGTGTTTGCTTCTAAATATTGTGTCCTCAACCCATCACTTTCTGTACCCACCTTACCCAGTCGCACTCAGCTGTCTCTGGACTCTGTGTCCTTTTCTCCTGACAAGATGGAGAGTTTGCTGTCAAACCTCGACTTAGATCCTGCAACCGGTCCAGACGGCATCAGGCCACGTGTCCTAAAAACCAGCTCTGCTGCTCTTGCTCACCCTCTCTCCATACTATTCACCTTCTCATTTGCTCAAGGTCACCTGCTATCTGCTTGGAAATCAGCAAATATTACCGCTCTGCATAAAAAGGTGCAAAAACAGATCCCTGCAACTACAGACCAATCAGCCTTCTCCCAATCATCAGCAACGTAATGGAATCCATCATCGCTTCAGACATTAAATCCTTCCTCTTCTCCAATGGCTTGATTTCCGATCAATTTGGATTCATACCAGGTCACTCTGCCCTGGATATGCTGCTTCCACTCTCCCAACAATGGATAGAGATCCTCAATGCCAGACATGTAATCAGAGCCATCTCCATCTCCTTGAAACATCTCTTGTTTCCTCAAACGCACCTGCATGCGTTTGAGGGTACTGGAGTAGCAATTCAATTGATACCGACGATGTCCCCAGGAAAAAGGGCTAACTGCATACGCAATATATATAATAGATTGAACAGTTCGTGTAACTCGGTCCATAACTCGTCAGTCCCGCGTGGAAATCAAAGCAGGGCGGTATTTGTATCAATATTAAATTATGTTTTCTCTGGAACCACTTATCTTCTCGAAGCGAAACTTTGCAACTCTCGTCTAAGTCTCATGTTATATCAAAGGCGGACGTCTGGGTACCCAGTCATCACTGTCAGCAGTTATAAAGTGGCAGTTCTAGTATATTTTAAATTTCCAAATTAACAACTCACCAACATTAAGTTGGTCATGAGATGAAGAAAGAAGACAAGAAAACTTTTCTTACCATCATATAAATATTCCTTTCCAGATCTCTACAATGCTGGTTCCAGGTTGCTTCACGACCAGACACAATCTTCTCTGCTCTGAGAAATTTTCTTCAAAAGCTAAGGATACGGTTCCAGAATTGTCTTGTTTAACAGCTTTTGTTCATCAATGTCAATCAAATGGTTGAGTGCATTTACATGTCTAGAGTACGTGCATGTGTACTTTTGTACGGGGTTCATGTGTTACTTTCACATTTGTTAATCTTTCTTTCTCTTTTTTTTTCTCTGCTCTGGGACCTTCATCTCTCTTTTTCTATCTCCTCATTTATCCTCATACAACTTTCTTCAGAATGATTTTTGTTAACCTTAACTCTTTCCAACCTCTGATACCGATTCTTTGATGTTTTCTCTCTCCATTTAACCACCCACAGGACACACGACCTGTGCATTAAGTTTCTTCCCCTCAACCTGTTATTGCCCAATAGTCAGGTCAATATATGGAAAATGCCCCCTCAACCCCCAAAAATTGCTACAAAAGGTTTCTCAACCGATTCTGGTAGGTTTTAGTGTACTTTATAATATACTAAAAGTTTACCAAAGTATGACCCCCGGAAAAGTGTTTTTTTCAAGATGGCTGCCGAAACCTTTTAATGATCATAACTCTGTAACTATCAACTCAAATTTGATGATCTTGGTGTCTACTCCTAGGTTTTTGGGGGCAAAGAACACATTGAGATCATAAAAAATGATGTTGGCCGATATGTAACATCAAAATCCAATATGGCGGCAAAAATGAACACATTGTAACCATTTTTATATCAAATAGTGTAAGTAAAGATTTTTTGCTGCAGTGGCTTTCCATATTTTCAGTGCTGCCATCAGTTGAGAAACCTTTTGTACCAATGTTTTGGGGGTTGAGGGGGCATTTCCATATATTGACCTGACTATTATAGATGTGACACTAATTCTCATCTTTCTCTTTTTCAGATTCAACACAGTGCAAGCACAGCCACTCAAGCTTTTTGTCCTATCTGCAAGGAGGAGATCGAGGATTCCAGTGATAACTGGGTTGCAATTCAGTGAAAGGGGGCGAAGGGAATAAATGAAGCCAGTGTAAAGCGGAAGGACGATCTTGTAGTTGAAGCCGGTACTAAAGTGCATAAAAGCTGTCGTCACAAGTACATAAATGATAAAAACATTAAAAACCATGTTGCAAAGAAAAGTAGTGGTTCTGTGCCAGCAAAGAGAACCACAAGACAATCAAGTGGAGGTTTTGACAGTGAAAAGGATTGCATATTCTTGTGGAAGTAAAATTGAGTTGGACAAGGGACACTTTAGCTGGGGACTGACTGACAAATTTGTGGAGACAATTTTGGAGGTCTGTGAATCGCGTTCAGATGATTGGGGACTGACTTACTGTAAAGGGTCGGATTGAATACTATTTACGAGATTTACATGCAGCAGACGGACTTTATCATCATTCGTGTGGTGGAAATTTCCGGTCCTTTAAGTCTGTGCCTTTAGAGTTCCAGAATGCCCCCGATGCCAAGCGCAGAAAGTCTGGTCGTCCTAAAGATGAAGATAAATATGAAGCATTTCAGAAAATGTGCTTACCTAGAACTGAACAATGAGGAACAACTAACTGTTACATCTTTGAGCCTCATAATGAAAGGGTATCTTTACAATCCTGATTCGGAACCGTATGACAATTACACTTTGAAAAAGCGTCTTAAAAAACACTTTAAGGACTCAATTCATTTTTCTGAAGGAGAAGGCTTGGACGATATTGTTACGATGAGAGAACAAACCTCGCAGATTCTGAGATTATACTGCAAGCAAAAGTGTCAGGAAGGCGATGATGAGTCCCAAAAACGCGCTATTATTGAAACTGCTGCAAGGTTAATCAGAAGTGATATCAAATTCCAGGTTTCTACCGTGATGAATCAGCATCCAATTAGTGAGGATTTAAAACTTGATTCAGCCCTATCGTTCATTCCGACTAGTCTGCGGACAGCACTGGAAACATTGTTCATTGGGAAAGACACAAGACGCAAGGTTGCAGCAGTTGGTCATGCCATAATTCAGGCAGTTCATCGACGAGCTGTCAACGCACCGCTACAAGTGGGACTTGCTGTGCAAATCCATCATCTGTATCGTTCGAAGTTCCTTGTGGATACTCTTCATGAAATGGGATTCTGTTGCTCATACACAGAAGTGATCAGATTTGAAAAAAATGCAGCGGATTGTGTGGAACCTGATGTCCTAGGTGGTGATGTAGATTTGCTGGAGATGTCTGTCCTCTTTGCCGCTGATAATGTTGATCACAACGTTATCACTATTGACGGCAAAAAGACATTTCATGGAATGGGTGTCATTGCCTCTGTCACCCCTGGAAAACGGACGAACCGTCTCATTCTGCGACGACAGATCTCAGAACTGAAAACTGAAAACAAGACAAAAATTCCTATCTTGGAGTCCAGGTTTGCAAGGCATGCTTGTCATGAGGTAGTCTTCGAGGACCTGCCGAGATTTCTTGACTGTGACCAGAGGATCGATATTCTGTGGGAAGTCTCCCTCGGCTTCAAAGAGGCAACACCGAATTGGCAGGGGATGATGCATATCTTGCATCAGGGGAGCCACCACCCTGGCCAGTCGTCAGTCAAATTCTTGCCTATGATCAATATGTACTCTGGAGACAAATCGTGCATTGTGTCTACATTGGACTTTGTTTGCAACCTTGCCATGAAGCACAACCTTCCCACCATTGTAACTTTTGACCAGCCCTTGTATTGGAAGGCTGCCGAAATTATCATTGATGCGCCACAAAGTAGTCACCTGAAAGGCATTGTTCTGATGTTGGGGTGTTTCCATACACTTATGAACTTGCTGGGGGCCATAGGAACTCTCATGGAAGGGACCGGTCTCAAAAACATATTTGAGACTGTCTATGGAGAAAATGCAGTTGTGCACATGGTGACAGGGAAAGCTGTCCAGAGGGCTTTGCGGGGCCATCTTCTTGTTGACAAGTGCCTGCATAGCCAGCTTATAACGGAAATGGCCAAAGACAATCCCGAGATTCAGACACTGCTGGATCAAGCCGAGGAATTGTACTCCTCCCTTCTTAGCGGAGATAAGACATGAGGAGATGCTGCGTGTTCTGAGGTTTTGATCCAACTCGAGACAGTAACGGAGAAGAAGAAATCTGAACTTGCTCAGACCTCAAACACCAGGCAGTTGTGGCATAATTATCAGCGTATGGTTGGCATGGCAAGAATGTTGATCAAGGCAGATCGTACTGGGTCTTGGTTGATGCATTTGCAGGCAGTGTCCAATTGCCTAACTGTCTTTGCTGCAGCTGGGCACTTCAATTACCTGCGATCTGCTCATTACTAACAGCTTAGTTAATTCCAATTATGACCCAAAACAATGCTGAGCCTCACGAACTGGTGAAAATTATCCATTGCAACTGTTCGAGGGGGTGCAAATCCTCTAGATGCAGCTGCAGACGCTATGGACTCCCCTGCACTGCTGCATGTGGCCCTTGCCAAACTGAAAACTGTGACAATCCAAACAACACTCAAGAGGTCGATACTGAGGAGGAGGATGACACTCAAAACTGAACGCTCTGAAACTTATTCCATGGACAAAGGTTGGATTTTTGTGTTACATAATAGGCCAACATCATTTTTATGATCTTAATGTGTTCTTTGCCCCCAAAAACCTAGGGATAGACACCAAGATCATCAAATTTGAGTTGATAGTTACAGAGTTATGATCATTAAAAGGTTTCGGCAACCATCTTGGATGCCTTCTTGAAAAAAACACTTTTCCGGGGGTCATACTTAGGTAATCTCTTAGTATGTTAGAAAGTACACTAAAACCTACCAGAATCAGTTGAGAAACCTTTTGTAGCAATTTTTTGGGGGTTAAACTGTATATTGACCTGACTACAACCATTTTCTTCATTCCTATAATTTGTTTTCCGTCCCACCTCTCATCTAAACTTCTTCACTACCCACCCCCTACAGAAATGCAGATCATCAAAATCTGACATCCCATAATTTTTTGCAATGTAGTTTTATCTTAGCGCTTTCAGTGCCTTCCTGTCCACTATATCCACAATGAGTATGTATTTATGTGAGCTTGGTTCTCTGAAAATGAGCGCAGGTTGCATGCTTAACAACCCCTCCATGTCCACCAACTCCCGCATCTTTACCACTCAAGCCTGCCTTCACATCCTTGAACCAGCTTTACTCACGTCTCCTTGCCAACAATATGCATTCCCACTCCTGCCCTCCATAGGCATCCCCTCGCACTATCTTTGCATGAGCCAGCCATCCCCCCCCCCCCTTGCCAGTCCCACACCCCAATCGTCCCCCTGCCCACACCCATCACAGCTACTTCCTCCAAACTGGAGGTAATAAGTTGGACCACTCAGCTCCAATTTCTCCATCTTCCCCAACATTGTCAACCATCAATATTTGAGGTCTCCATTATAATATCAATGACCTATCCATAAAGCTTCCTTTTACAGCTCCAGACATTGCATTCTTAACAGACACATACCTCTCACAGGACGTTTTCGATTCCTCTGTGTCATTCACTCACTGGTTGTTCTTTTTTCTGTTCTAACAACCTACAAGACCTTTGTCCGCAGCTCAATGTAGTAGCACTCCACAATATTGGGTGGCTTCACCGTATCACATCTGTATCTCCTGGATTTTATTGAATCTAAAGCTCCAAACATTACTGGTATCTCCTGCAATGAGGAAGAAGCACAAGGTATGTTGCTCTCACTTTGCAGACAAGTCAATGGCTTCGGTTTTTTATTGCCTATTCTGTGGTCTAGCTCTCTCTACTCTTGTGGACCTCAACCTTCTCCAGAGCACATGTATTACCTCAAGTAACCTGCCCCAAGTTAAACTACCAATAGTTAGGCTAACTGCCCATCTCCATTCTTTTGTTCCTTTTTTGTCCCGCTTGTGGACCCACGTTCCTGAGGCAGTTCAATCACAACTCTTCCCACCAGGGCTTAAAGTTGGCAGGACACCACTATCTCATGTTATCCTCCATCCCCAGCTGAGACATTTTTGAATCCTATTCACCCTTCAAAACCAAATACTACTTTCAGGTTACTGTATTTCCCCCTCACCGCTCTCTCCTCTTTTCATGTTTGTCCATTCTCCTCTTTTCCTGTTGTTACATCCATTTGTTGCCCTACTGCCTCATTTTCAGTGTGTTGCCTATTTGTCCTGTATCACCTCACTCTTCCACGAGTAGAGATTTTGTTTACAAGAAAAAGAAGGTAACAAATTTTGATCACTCGAAAAAGTGCTTGCAAGGAAATATTTATTCTCGTTTCCTGCGAGAATGAATACATTTAATCCATTTTTCTCTGAGTATGTTGTTTTATTATTCTTTGAAAATCAGACAAATACTATTCATCTGTCATGACCTTTCTTGATGATTCTTTCAAGCTGTTTACCTTATTGCTTTTTGTATCTTACACAACACTATTGTTGTTGTTTTTTCCATTGTTTGAGCAGGTGCCTTTCATTTTTGGGGAAATGCGAGTCTTGTCTTGCATTCAACCTCACTTGACTCGATTAGTTTGTTTGCCTTTTAAGCACTTTTGAATGTAATCAAGGTAATTGGGCATATTTCCTATTCCTAATCAAGTATTTCATCCCAATATTCTACATCACTTAAATTTTCAAAAAATGAGTCTCAACATCCATTTGCAAATATTGCTTCCTCTTCCACACAGAGTGTATCAATACAGAACTGAAGCATGCTGCTTGTGTAGTCTACTGAGAAGAGCAACTTTATTACCTCTGCCATCGAAGTTGGAAGGAGGTTATATTTTCACCCCTGTCTGTCTGTCTATTTGCCTGTAAGCAGGATGTCTCAAATAGTTGTGGACAGATTTAAGTGAATTTTGGTGGACAGTTTGGGTGTGTGACAAGGGTGAATTGATTAGATTTTGGTGACGATCCGGATCCGGATACGAGAATGTTTCAAGTGATTCTTCACTATTGAGAAATCGTGTCAAAAACTATATATAGCAGGATATCTCAAAGAGTTGTGGATGGATTCAGATGAAACTTGGTGGACAGGTTGGGTGTGTGACAAGGAAGAATTGATTAGATTTTGCTGAAGATCCGAATTCAGATCCAAGAATGGTTTGCAGCGATTCTTCACCATTGAGTGATTGGGCTAAAAACGATACATAAAATGATATCTCAAAGAGTTATGGACGGATTTGGACGAAATTTGGTGGATGAATTGATTAGGTGAGAAGAACAAGCAGAGTATAGATTCTGGTTCAGGTCCAGATCCAGATCGGGCCGATTAGTGGGATACAAAATGTAAACTGTTCAGCCTGGTAGAGGTATGTGCTCTATCGAGTGTCGTTCTCATTAATGATGAAATGTCAAGCCTTTCCTAGTGACAAATTTTAGTTGGCTGTACATTTAAATTTTTACAGATCAAAACTGCAGAGAATGCTTTCCCAAAATAATTAGAAAGCAATGATTTAATATATATCCAACTTTCTGTTAACGAGAAAAACCCCGATAAATATTGTTTTTTGGGTAACGATATCATGTGTGGCCCTAAGTGAGAAAAATTAAAAATACACCCGTGCGGGAGTGACGATCATCTCTGCGAGAAAAAAAATCGTCATTTTCGCATTTTTGCCAACTTTGAAGTCACATGACAAGAAAACGAAAGCGGATATCGAAAATCCGGCTCGACCAAATTTAGATATTGTCCCATAGATTCATATGCTACAATCAAATTCAAGATCGCTTGAGAAATGGCGGAGGAGATAGAATTTGAAAATCGTCATTTTCGCAACTTCAAAGGCCTCGTGACCTTGACCTTGATCTTCGGTGACCTTGAAAGTCAAGCCATCGTGTACGTCTCATCGACCTCTATCAGGATCACTAATAACCAGATCTCCCGCTTCAATTTCATTGTGAACGGACGGACGGATCGAAGGACATCGACACCCATATTATGAGGTCATGCTCGAAGAGATGACCTAAAAAGCAAGCTGGGGCCATTACAATTTTGGACATTTTATACCTTTCTAATTTTATCTTATTGACAACCGATGAACTGCCAAAATGAAGCAGGGAAAGGTAAACCCATACAAACAAAAATTTCAAGAAAAGAAATGGGGTACATTTAATAATACAAATGGTACATTCAATAATACAAATGGTACATTGATTTACATTTTATTGGATGGAGAAAGGAATGGGGGCATTTGATTAAAATGAAACCATTTTTTGTTGATCCAAAAATATATCAAATATTTAATCCCTGACGTGATTTTCACACCAAAATAATTATACATATGGTGCTCTTTCAACCTCACAACCAAAGTTGGTACCGAGTGTACCTGTCCATTTAAAAATGGCATTTAAAAAATGCCTGTCCAACTCCTAAATATATAGGAGGGATGCTCAGAAAGTTCTACCAAAGAGATACTCAAAATAATCCGAGGCACACCAATAATGTTTCTTGTTTTCAACATCATATAAGTAAATATAATTAGCAATAACGTTTTTCTTACTTATGAAATAGACATCGATTGAAAAATAGGGACACTCATCTTTGAACTTTCAACCTCACTTGACTCAATTGGTTTGTTTGCCTTTTGAGCACTTTTGAATATAATCAAGTTGAATTGGGAATATTTCCTCTTCATCATCAAGTATTTAATCAAAATATTCCACGTCACTTTACACTCATCTTTGAACTTTCTAGCCTGAGTTTGAATCTTGACCTATAAAGACACCCTGGTGTTTCACATGCAGAGGGAGGCATCAATGTGTGTGTGTTATCCACTGGAATGATGGAAAGCTAGAGGATCCATCTGTCTGGTCATTGGTGGACGTTAAAGATCCACGGTGTATTTTCTGAAGAGTAGGTGAGTTATTGTTGGCATCCTGGCCAAATTCCAATTTCCTGCCCTGACTGATGCAAAGTACGAAGGTAACAGCAAACCACCTCATATAATCCTAACCCTTGCTCAGGAATTGTTTTGGCAGCACCGACACTGTCAAGAGTACAGTATATTTGACTGATTGATTGAAAAATGAAAAAATATTGGTATCTTGAACTATCATGAGTATATCGTTGGTAAAACATTTTGATCGCCCCACCTGTCGAAGTTAGATCTTCACGACCGACAACTCCAATGAATGATCATGTAAACTTTACAAATAGTAATACAAATCTGTCTAGTGCTATTCATTTGTTGACATGCAATGCAGTTTAATGTGTAATTTTCTACACATTAATTTGAAGGGAACAATTTACCCGTTCTCATAATTGGTTGTATTAAAAATTAACACGAAGAAATATGGAAATGCATCATTTGTATAAGAAAGTACTGTTACATTGGATAGGATACGAATTAGGTAGAATGCTAAGTTTGTGTGGTCTGTGTGTTAATGTAGGTTTGAGTATTTTCTGTAACCAGGGACTCATGAAGAGTGACGCTGTCCTGTTCTTATTTATGCCCTGAGGTGCGAAAAAGTTAACATCGGCATTAGGTAGGAAAGCACAATTCAAACATGTCCTCTCTGTGAACCAGGCAAGGCAACCAGGGAAGGTGAGGAAGGAGTGGTACGAGAAGGGATTTCGGACATGTTTGCAACCAGTGTGTGGATTTTAAAACCTCTCCACAGCCCACGATGGTTCGAGTGTTGTCGTGATACCAGCCAGCAAGCGTGATGTCACCACTGCAGCAACTGTGTGCTGCAGGAATGGTGAAGCAGGTCTATGAGGAGAGATGCTTGGGCACTTTGGGTGTGACCATGGGGGAAGTGACAAAAGACATCTCGCACATGGAGGGAAAGTTCAGTTGGAGTGATAAGAGCCAGTAAAGCCCAGAAGTCCTGTGGAGCCGGTGCAGTGAGACAGTAGATCGCTGGCCTGCTCCTCTCTCTGATCTTCACTCTCTTCCTTCGGCCCTGCGAGACACTTCTTTGCCTCTCTGCTGGGTGGTGTAGTTGTGGGCTGGTCCAAGCAGCTCACGCGAGAGACCTGCTCACCTTGGAGCTGTTTTGATCTCCATATCCTGTGAAAGACCTTGAGTCTTGGGATGAGCAGAGATGGGACAAATGATGGAGGAAGGAGCACATGTGATGGATAAACAAGTGGAGGAACGAGCGTGGACAATGGATAAGTGAATAGAGGAGAACAAGGTGGTAGTAAATGAATTACCGAGAGTGAAACGCGAGATAGAAGGAATGAAGGGAAGAATGGAGCAGGCAGAGAAAGAGCCTGCCCCCCCCCCCATCCCCCCATTGTGACTGAAGGATTGTGTACTCGTGACACCTTAGGTCATTATTTTTGTATTAAGTGTTTTTCATTTCATCATTTTGTTAAGGTTATTTATTTATTTCATCTTTCGTATCTGTCTATCTATTGTGTCGGGATTCTTTGTTTGTGCTGTCATGATTTCCTTTCAATAAAAACTTTATTACTTAAAGTCACATGTCGCATGATTGGCACCATTCTCTTGTGCCACAAAACATTTCGGCCGGTTTGATTAATTCCTGGGGGAGATAGAATTTGGTTGCTTCAAGAAACCGGCGTTATTTGGATTCCTCATGCACAATATATTGTAAAGGCAGGAGGGGATGGTAGGTGGAAGCCATGTTATCCACTCAAATATGATGCCCTTTAATTGGGGCAATTCACAAAGCACATTGCTTCGGCACAATGGATCGAAATCAGCAGACCATCAACGTGACCGTACATTAGCACATGTTGATAACTACAGTAGCAAATTCGAGTCTACAAAAAGTGCATTTGTTAATATGATTGTTCAGATCATGGTGAAAATGTGTAGAATTTCATCCCGTTGTTTCACAGTACAAAGGTAGCCTTGTCGGATCATAAATCTTTGAATGGCAAGACAATTTTCCCACAAGTTATTTCCTTCACCTTTGAAAAGATAATATACAGCACTGTGCTTTTTTCTCCTGAAAATATTTCAAATTCCTCTTTTTAAATGTACATTTCAACAAAATAGACATCATCAAAGATTCTCGACTTGCACCCCTCAGGATAAAACCGCAAGCAGATGATGAAGAAGAAGCACCAAACTCTCATTTATAAAGTTACAATGTAATGTCCTCAACGTTGATTGGTTGAGAGAAAGAAAGAACGGGATTACCTGATTGATTAGCGAAACCACAGAGCATCATGAATAGTGAATAGGCAGAGATGAATCACAAAGAACTGGCGGAAACGTAATGTTAATTTGCTCAGGGCTAGTGGGGGGGGGGGGGGGGTGAGCCGAGATTGTTGATGGTGTGGCAGGACGTGACCAAAAAGTCCCATTTCTTTCTCTTTCACAATTTACATTCTCTATCCCTTTACCCAACCTATCTGTGTTTTTCTATGAGAGTCTGGACACATATATTGTATTTGTGTCAAGTCATCATTCTAAGTTGTGTAGGGAGGACATGTTCGCATCATGGCAATGGGAAATGTATATGTGCTTATCAATGTTCTTGAATTGCTTGTGATGCCCTGTATTTGAATTCTCCCACCATTCCCCCACATTAATTCTCCTCAACCGCCATTCCTCCCGACATTTCCCGCTCTTTCGCTTCATTGCATGTGTGTAATAAATTAATGAAAGTGTTGATATGTGTCTTAACTTATCCATTTATGGTTTGATCTTGGGAAGCGCTCCCAGGGGGATTGGTCTGAGTTCACAATTGTAGGGGGAGCCCACATAATGTGACACGCGGCATTGATTCACTTGGCCAATTAATTAGCCGCCGTGTAGTCGCTGGCATGGTTCCTAATCTGCTTCATTCACCCAGCTGGTACAATAAACCGTCCCTGAGTGCGAAAATCCGATCAGAGGTGAGTGTTGCAGGCAACCTCCGTGGTCCCTTGAAGACACGCTGTCCTCTTGAGGTTATCCAGAGGCGACATCCATCACATTGGTGTCAGGAGTTCGGAGTTGGATCCGAGGTGCGAACAATCATGCCTCAAAATAAATTAAGGAGCAAGTTAAGGGGAAATGGATAGCAGGCAGTGCTTTGTCAGACCAAAGCAAGCAGGACCAGGTGGGAGCTAGCTGGCTTAACACCAGTGCGACTGAACTAGATATTACCGAGGAAGGGTTGGTCGAGGGCACAGTTGAGTCGTAACCGCTGCTAGGGGAAATTTTTTCCCCCACCATCAATCTGTAAGCTCAATGCCCTTCGTGGAGCAAGAACAGATGCCACAAGGCAGTGGGTCAGCATCGCAGACACTGCTGGGCATGGACCAGTTGGTGACAATGCTCAATCAAATGATGAATGAAATGAGGGTGATGAGTGATTAAATGTGAGTGGGGCAGCTTGAGGCAAAGGTGGGGCTGGATGGCACAGGAATCCGAAGGGGGAATAAATGGGTGAGATTCTGTGATGGCCTCACCATCATGGTCGGCATGCCGAATCCGCACCACAGGAAAGCCGCTCAGTGCCTTTAGCGCCATGTGATGGGAAGAGCGCCCTGGGAGCGTTTCTGGTGCAGTTCTGGTGCAATTTAAAACGTTACCAGTTGCCGCATGACTGCAGAGTTTCCACATGACAAAGGACGGTGGAGCTCCTTGTGAGCCAACGGCCATCCACATCGAGTGCTCAACTGTGCCTGCAGACATCCTCGTGCAGTCGAGTTACTTTTTTTTAGGAGGTCGGTAGCAGGATTTACACCCCGGCCACTGTAAAACCCTTCACTCCGCAAAACACAAGAAAAATGCAAAGAAAATTGAAAACCTACTCCGTGAGAGTACCTACTGTGCAACTGCTCTCCGCAGGGTAGCTCACCGGATGACGGGATTGGGGCAAAGCCTTCGGGACCCCCACTCTTTGAAGATTGGAGGAAAACCACGGGGTAAAAACCTTCCTGGGTCAGACTGCAGTAGTGTGTGTCAGGGTGATTCTGAGGTGTCGTCCACCAGACGGCAGTCTCCTTGGGTTAACCTGAGGCGGACCCTTCAGTTGGGTGCCTTGAATGTCCTATCCCGAAGAGAGGATGATCACCTGTCTCTGTTATTTGAGCTCAAGTGTTTGAACATCAGTATTGCAGCAGTCTCTGAGGTTCGGAGACCGGATAGTGGCGAGATAATAGTGGGTGGTTACATCTACTATTGGTCTGGTTGCTGTGATGGTTACCACGCCCAAGGAGTTGCTACAGCTGTGTCCAACAGTCAACAAGCGAATTATGAGACGAAGGATTCATCACTCCTTGGGTGTCATTTCCCTGGTCTTTGTATATGCTCCGACTGAGGCGGGTGATCTCACCGTGAAGGACACATTCTCTTCCATGCTTGAGTCTGTGATCGATCAGTGTGCCAGGTGAGATACTCTTCCAGTCTTGGGGGATTTCAATGTATCGACTGGAACTGACAGGGAAAGTTATGATACATGTGTTGGTCCCCATGGGTCTGGAAATGTGAACCAGAAGAGGACTAAGTTCCTTGACTTTGCAATAACTCATGGACTTAGGGTGGCTGATTCATTGTTTCAGCACCCACAGACTCATCACTGGACTTGATATACCAACGTCGGAGGTGTGGCAAAGGAGATTGACCATGTGCTCATTGTCGGTCGCTGCAAGATGTTCCAGAAATGCAGGGTGTACCAGAGTGCTCAGTTCCTCAATACCGACCACAGGCTTGTGGTAGCAACTCTGAAGTGGCAGCTTAAATCTGGGAGAATGGTACCATCCCAGCCTGGGCTGGATGTTGGCAAGTTCAAGGATAAGAGGGCAGCTCAGGAGTTTGCGAACAGGTTGAGTGGGGATTTTTGGGGTCTGGGTGCTTTGGGGAATCCTGAAGAGTTGTGGAGTGCCTTCAAGACTACCATCCTTGATGTTGCTATTGGGTGGCTTGGAACTCACCGAAGGGTGAAAAAGAATGTTGTCTCTCAAGGGAGACTTGATACCATTGACCAGACCCGCAGAGCCATGCTTAATGGCAGAACTGAGCTGTTCAGGGAGTTGAAGCGGAAAACTGTACATGCACTGTGGGTGGACGAGGACGATGTATGAGGAATCTGTGAGAGGGTAGAGCATCACCTGTGGTTAAGTGATACTCGTCCCGCTTTCAGGGGAATTCACGCATCGTGTTCCTCCAGGCCCGCCCCTTGATGTACTACAGTTCGAGTTGAAGGTGGTGGGCTCTTGCCAGAGCAGTCAGACGTAAAGGTCTGCAAGGCCGGTTACTTTGAGCGGCTGCACCAGGCTGATCCACCAGCTGTTGAGTTTGATATCAGGGGTGTTACTGTCCCTATTGCTTTTCCTCCAGTCAACTGTGATCCACCTTCGTTTGGGGAAACACAGGCTGCGGCGAACCAGTTGAAATGGTGTAAAGCTCCTGGGATCTGTGGCATCCATACTCAACTTATCAAGGCTGATGAAAATGTTGGACTCATGTCATTGAATACAGTTCTGTGCTCTGCCTGGAACACAGGCATCATCCCAAATGACATCCCAAATTTGTTGTCCCTCTCTGGAAAGGGAAGGATGATTGCCAGGACTGCAACAACGACCGAGGGGTGACGCTGCTCTCAGCGAAGGGCTAGGTCTTTGCTCGGATAATTTTTGATAGGGTTCACCACCATCTGCTTGAGCACCAGTGCCCAGAACAGTCAGGCTTTACACCATAGAGGTCAACAATTGACAGTATCCTTGCCCTTGGGTCCGGAAACAAGAGGTTCAGCAGGGGCTGCATGCAGCCTATGTTGATCTCCACAAAACATTCGATTTTAGTGAATCGGGATGCCCTCTGGAGGATTCTTGGTCTTCGTGAGGTGCCACCAAAACTTATCAATCTGATGTCTGAACTATACTCTGGTACTGAGAGTGCTGTGAGATGCGGTGATACCATATCTAACTTATTTCCAGTTGTTACTGGAGTTCGTCAGGGGTGTGAACTGGCCCCCACACTTTTCAGCGCTTGTATGGACTGGATTATGGGGAGGATGTTGGAGAGATCAAGCTGCGGTACATTGTTTGGGAATGACAAGATCTCTGACCTTGATTTTACAGATGATGCAGTCATCTTTGTGGAGCCTCTGGATATCCTTTTGGGGGCTCTCGTTGTGCTGAATGAGGAGTCGGAGCCACTGAGATTACGAGTTTTCTGGGTCAAAACTAAGATCCAGGATTTCAATGAAATCTTGGATGCTGCTATCTTTTCTGTCTGTTCATGTTTGTGGTGAGGATGTTGAGGTCATGGAGAGATTCACTCACCATGGCAGTGATATTCATGTCTCTGCTGACTGTGAGCCAGAGGTCAATAGATGTCTGGGTCGGGCCTGGGGAGTCATGGATTCACTGGATCATGGGGTGTGGCACTGTACGTCCCTGTGCAGGAGGAGGAAATTCTGAGTGTTCAGGTCCTTGGTGCTTTCATTCTTGCTCTATGGATGTGAGACTTGGACTCTGACCAGGGATCTGAGAGGGAGACTTAATTCCTTTGGTACAAAGTCTCTTCGGAGAATCCTTGGCTATTGCTGGTCGGACTTTGTGTCCAATGAGTGGTTTCTGAGAGAGACTCAAATGAGATTTGTTGCATGCATAGTCCGTGAGCGTCAGATGCGGCTGTATGGACATGTGGCTCGCTTTCGTGACGCTGATCCTGCTCACCAGATTCTCTCAGTGGAGGAGCCTTGTGAGTGGAGGAGGCCAATGAGCTGTCCACCTTCCTCGTGGTTGTAGCAGGTTGATTGGCATCTCAAGGAGATGGGGATGGGCCAGACATCTGCCTGGGGGGGGTGGTCAGATGGAGGCTGTTGGAGTACCGACGCGCTGCTCTGTCGCATGCTCCCATACCTGACCTGACATGACTACCATGTCCATTTTGGTGATAATGAAGGGATTCAATGAGCTCGGGACAAGCTTATTACCGCATGTGCATGAATCAAAAAGTTGAGTTAAGCAATTGGTTCACTTTACCTCTCCATCTGACTGTCTTGTCTGTCTGTCTGTCTGTCTGTCTGTCTGTCTGTCTGTCTGTCTGTCTGTCTGTCTGTCTGTCTGTCTGTCTGTCTGTCTGTCTGTCTGTCTGTCTGTCTGTCTGCAAACATCAGTTTATGTTCGAGGATCAACTTAATTTCAATTGAACATTATATTTTGAACATTAATCGAACATGAATCTGAAAACAAACCTGTCGTTTAACAGTGCTTTGGCTCTGAATTCCTCCAGAATGCACATGCGCAGAGAGGAGTGAAATCATTTATTTTCTCTGTCTGACTGTCTGGTAGTCAAACAAAATTGAAAATCATTCCAAACATGAAACTTACTATTTTTAAGGATGTCATGAAGGCATGAATAAACAACAAGCATGAATAAATCATGTAACGCGTTAAATAAGGTGCTGCAAAAGACGCTGCATCAACAGCGGTCAACTTCCGGAATTTTTTTCTCCAACCTTTAAAATCGTTATTTTATTTCAATTGAATTATATACTGTACTTGAACACTGTGGAACACAAATCACCTTTTTTGCACTTTCAAAACCCTTCTGTTTAGCAGTACTTGGACAAAATATTACGGCATTTTATATCGTCTCGACCAATCAAATTTGCTGCTCGCAGGCCTCACCCATTTCCTTTTTTTTCAAGACTGCACGGGATAAGGTTTTCTTTGAACTCTCTAGTTCATAAAACTATTCAATGGAAACTCTTGCATAATTATTTTCCAACAACTGACCCCTGTGATCTACAGTATGTACTTGAATTGGAGGAAAGATATGTTCTCTGCTCAACATGGGATGAAAAGAAGGTGTCGTGCCATTGAATTATACACACAAGTACCAAGCATAGATTCACCAGCTTTTTTAGAACAATGAAAATGCATGGGAAGCCTGCTGAGAGGTGCACATCATCTGATTATAATGCAGGGGGGATTAAGCAAGTATGCAGTGATTACTTGATGTTGTGGACACAAGACTGGCAAAGCAGAAGTTCTGGACTCAAACTTGGTTGAAGGCAGCTATATTGAGGGTTTGTATTCTAAGCTTCTTATAAAACTGAGCTAATCAAAGGGAGATCACAATACCACTGATTTATTATTTTTAGTAAGACACCATCTGGCACTAATAACCTTCATGGAAGAGGTAAGGGTCATTCCATGTCAAATCATCAAAAAATCTGCTGTCATCTCTCAGATTTTTGTAAAACTTTGGGAACCAATTGGGACCCATGAAAAACGGCAAGAACTCAAATATTTTTGCTAACAGCCTCTTAATTAGTGAGATACAGACTAACGAACTTTGGACTAATTAGCACGACGTCGCGGATTCAAATGGCCATATCTCTAAAAGTACAACACCTAGAGAGCTGGTTTTGGTGTCATTTTAAAGGTATTTTCATGCCCTATGAATTTGTCTGGGCAACATTTTCCTACCTCCAACCACAAAAAAGTTATCACAAAAATATAAACTTCAATCGTGAATCCCCCAAAAATGTATCCTTCAAATTTCTTCAAATTCATCCCAGAGGTACCTTATGATGTCAAGAAGCTTCCACATAAATTTTGTGATGGGCACTCCAATAGTTTCTGAGATATGAGCAATAATGTACATGTACGTATGGCATATAGGTTCGAAAAATCAGCATTTGTAATGTATTATACAATCAATCTAACCTAGCCATGACAGGGAACACAGGGAACGACCATCAATTGCTTTGAAGTATCATATACTTTCATTTTCAACTGGGCCTGAGGGGAAGAAACAAGTGCTGTTGTTGCTGCATTGAAGAGGAAATTGAAAGCCAAAGTCAGGTTAGTGAACACTGTGTACTTGAACTCACTTATTGATTGTATAATACATTACAAATGCTGATTTTCGAACCTATATGCCATACGTACATGTACATTATTGCTCATATCTCAGAAACTATTGGAGTGCCCATCACAAAATTTATGTGGAAGCTTCTTGACATCATAAGGTACCTCTGGGATGAATTTGAGGAAATTTGAAGGATACATTTTTTGGGGATTCACGATTGAAGTTTATATTTTGTGATAACTTTTTTGTGGTTGGAGGTAGGAAAATGTTGCCCAGACAAATTCATAGGGCATGAAAATACCTTTAAAATGACACCAAAACCAGCTCTCTCGGTGTTATACTTTTAGAGATATGGCCATTTGAATTCGCGACGTCGTGCTAATTAGTCCAAAGTTCGTTAGTCTGTATCTCACTAATTAAGAGGCTGTTAGCAAAAATATTTGAGTTCTTGCCGTTTTTCGTGGGTCTCAATTGGTTCCCAAAGTTTTACAAAAATCTGAGAGATGACGGCAGATTCTTTGATGATTTGACATGGAATGACCCGTAATCTGCCTGACGAACCTGGCTGAGTTTCGATAGAGCACCGTTTCAGAAGTCTTGATTGACTCTTAACCATTGGTGTAGTGGGAAATTTTGAGGTACCGAAGCCCTGAAAAAAATGTCTGGCATGACGTCATTTCAGATCTACTGTCACATCAGGTTTTAACATGGCACTAATCAATTGAGTCCCCAAAATGAGTGATAAAAGAAATACACACATTTTACTCCGATGAAAAAAGCTTGACACTCTTTTCATCAGGGTAAAATCTCACAATTAAGAATCACCTTTCAATAAAATGTAACAATTTAATTGAAAGGAGATTCTTAATTGTGAGATTTTTACCATGATGAAATAAAAATAACAATTAAGAATACCCTTTTAATAAAATGCCAGATCGGGCTCCAACCACCGTTTTTAACAAACGATGTATTTATATAAAGAGAAATTTTTATTTAGTGATATGTGGTAAGGGCTGGCAGGATGGCCTGAAGGTATGCACACTCGTATCTAAGCTGTCAAGCCTGGGTTTGAATCCCAACCCCGCTATAAACTGTCATCCTTGTGTGTCACAGGCAGGGTGATTCTTTAATGGGCGCTGTCCCTTGGCTGGACGTTAAACTGAGCATCATGTCTGCTGGCATTAGTTATTTTGTTGTCTTTCAGATTAGTGGTGTCTTTCTTGGAGTTGTTGAAAGAAGAGAAAGCTTTCGGACTGGATAACCATCCGGGAGTATTGAAGGAGATGGCAGAGCAGATTGGCATGATATTGGTAGAGGAGATAAGAATGATGTTAACATGTATGATGTCATGCTTATCTGTTGTACCAATATGAATCTGTGTCATTGATGTAGTATAGCCCTACCTTTACTCGTACAACGTGATAAGCAATTCTTCACAAGAACAGCCACATCACCGATTCACAAGGCAGTGGGTTCACAAGGCCAGAAATCAACTGGTTGTAGGCATCCAAACTTTTCCATGCATTCATGGCTTCATGTCTTTCAGGGTGTAAATACTTTTCGTAAATATAAGAGAATTCACTAAATCTGGATATAAAATGGTTGGATACTAAATCTGGATATAAAAAATTCATTAAAACCAAATTTCCTCTTGCTTCTGGGCCTTGCTGTATTCAGCGATTCATACAGGTCTGTGTTGCCTACAACCTGTATTGTTATAATTTACATCACTTCCCAGACAAAGTGTCTAACATACCGACATAGACAAGATATGGGACAAGCTTTGACCCCAATTGTTTGGTCATGAAATCACACAAAGCACAAGAACTCAACTGTATTTTGTATTTTTTAATGTATGAATGCGAGTGTATTTTTCTTAAACTATTGCGGAGCTAAGCTCCTCCTCGGATGGATTGAGGTGCCGGAGGAGCGTTCCATTGCGCTCCAGCATGACTACACCACTAATCATAACTGCCTCCAGAAGCTTAAAATTGGCTCATAATACTTCCGATGACAAAAGCGACACTGCCTTCATTGAATGAAAAGGTGCTTCTTGCTCCAATTTTATTTTTGTGTGGATGTGCAAGCTCTTTCCAAAAGACTTACAAAGCTTTAAGGATGCCATTCCAGCATGAGAATTAATCTCGGCAATGCCACATATGAACCGAGTTCCACAGCATGTTCTGGGATCTCTGTCTCTGTCTGTCTGTTTCTCTCTCTCTCTCTCAAACCGGCAAAGAACAATGTAGTCGAATACTGACACCAAGGGAATATCACTTACCAGTTGTTGGATAAATCACAGGCTTCTGATCAACCGATAGAACTAGAGGATCTCCTGACATACCCTTTGACCACTGTTTCCTATTGCATTGGCACAGCTGATGGGTTCTTAGCGAAGACAAGCAGAGCTAAAGGCTTCAAATACTTCATAGAATAAACAGACACAGCAAACATTCAACAACAGAATGGCGCACTGCTCATCATAGAAGATGGCAATGCCCTGTTCTTTACATGAAGGAAATTCCCAGCCACTTTCAACAAATATGCAAGAAAATCTTCAACATGATGCCAAGCAAAGGTGATGTCATTTTCAGTACAGCTTAGTGTACTCAATACAAAAATGACTCAATAAAAGCAACGGAGAGGAAATGCAGAGGGTGCACAGACAGGTTGCTGGTATAAGGTGAGAACACCAAGAAGCCAACTGAATGGAAATTATTCCTGACCAATGAGGATAATAAGAAACAACTTGTGCAAGTTTTGCGTGAAACCTGGAGCAATGAACATTAGCATGTGAAGCAACTGCAAGGACGGAAAGTCATTCTTATCTGTGAGGGAGAAGCATACAGCTTCACATCCGAGGACGGAAAGAAGACTGTGACAACAAACGAGAAATTGAAATCAACACAAGAAGAGACTGATTCAAGGATCGTGCTCTATTGTCTGTATGCAAAGGAACATGGCTATGAGACCATACAGGTGAAGAGACCAGACTGTAACATCTTCTACATTCTCCTCTACTATACAGATCGACTTGAAGGTATCACTCTTCTGTTTGATACTGGAACAGGAAACAACAGAAAGTTGATCAACATGACAAGTTTGCTCCAGCCGACACTCAAGAATTCCACGCAGCACTGCTTGCTCTTCACGTATACAGCAGATATGATACAAGTGCCTTTAAGGGGTAGGGGGAAAGTTAGGCCCATTAAAATACTGGAAAAAGTGCCAAGGTTCGTCACAACACTTGTGACACTCGGAAATTCCTGCGGAATGACTTGTTTGCAGAGCTGGAAGAGTTCACCTGTGCCATGTAATGCAAGACGAGATTCCGAGAAGTTGACAAACTGAGACTGTTCCTAATCAAAGACAAGTGTGAAGACAAGCCAATGAATACACTTGCAACATTAACATGGGAAGCTTACCACCCTGCAACAAAAGTTTAGAACAGCATATAAGGCACATGAATTATCAAGTCGCTGTTTGGGAAAAAAAAAACTCCCATGTTACAGACCCCAACATGCCTGCCAACCAAAACGAGCATGGATGGACACACATCAATGAAACACTCGAGCCAAACTGGATTGACGGAGCCATTCTTCCACAACAGATTGTTGGCTTCCTTCAGGAAACATTAGATGCCGAGAGTAATGACGATGAGACTGTTGAAGTGGTGAGTGACAACGTGATGTTTGATTGGGACAGATGATAGACAGAACAAGCATGTGAGTGTTATTACTTTTTTGGCAGAGTACTGAGAACTGTTGATAGGTAGATATGTTCTGGAATCTCTACCACCCCTTGTTTATGCATAACCATGTCATAGATAAGCAGACATAATATTAGTCAGCAAGTCTACATTAGTCCTTCAATAAATCTCATTATAAATGAAGTATATATGCATATATGTATATATATATATATATATATATATATATATATATATATATATATATATATATATATATATATATATATATATATATATATATATATATATACATATACACACACAAATACATACATACATTGTGTGCAATGATGAGTGTGTATCAGTATGTAAAAACAGCCATAAGGCTTGTAGCATGGTATTGTGTACACTGTGGTCCTAAATGAGGAGAAAGCTTCGAAATTGAACCCAGTTTTAATAAGATAAACAATCTTAATGTTATATAATGCCCAAGTGTCTGTCCTTTCAGAAAATGTATACTTTGCTATGGGTCCTATGGATATAGTTGCTTTCAAGCATGTTTTTTTATCCAAACACAGGCTATTTTTTCCATTTTTATTGCTCATTTTTTAGAAATGGGTTACATGTATGATTGTATATGTTGTCCAAAATGGTTGAAAATGCATTTTTTGTTTGATATATATATATATATATATATATATATATATATATATATATATATATATATATATATATATATATATATATATCATTATACATGAGAATAGAATAGAACAATTCCTCGAAACAGTACATTTCTTAGGACCTTCTGCATATCTTGCTTGGCACCTTCAAATGTGTAAAATCTCAGATTTTGCAAAATTTCCCCCAGTCATAGTGAAGCTTACAAAATCTTATTCCAGAAATTTGAAATGCATCTGATAGAACATCTTAAATAGCAATTTACTTCTGCATTAAGTGATGATTTAAAATGGCAAGTTTCAACATGGATCATTACTACATACCAGTTTTTTAGGTTCACTTCCATGATTGGATCAAAAATGTTAGGAAGTACGTAACAAATTGCATTTACCAAGCTGCTACAAAATTACTGGTCGCTATAAGCTTGATTTTATAACCAAAGAATAAGTTTACCAAGATGGCCCTATGATATAAAAATCAATGCCAAAGGCCAGTTTGTGTTCAGTATACAGAACATCAAAGGTCGTTAGGAAGTACGTAACGTTTTAAAGAAATCTGCACTTTTAATCCTAAGATGTTAGTTTGGTTCATCACAGCATGTATTTCTATGGTTAAGTTTATGTGAATATATATTTATAACCTGAATGAACACTGATCAATTTGATCAATTTGTTAATTTCATATGACCTTGACCTCTTTTCTCAAGGCAAAATATCAGGTAAACCAAATATTCTCCATATATGTGGTTTCCAATTAGTGTATAATACATAACTAAGCCATCAGACAAATTTTAGAATGATATGAGTGGTTCCTTGATACAGATAATTGATAACCAACTTTGACCCTGTCAGAGCAATAGAAAGAGGAAGAATTAAGCTCTGCCCAAATAGATCCTGAATCCCCATGATGTTGGCGAACAAATGATATGCAAAACTTAATCATACAATGACTTTCATTTTTTGGTCCCCCGTGTCCTAAATGAGTACATAATACCTTGCTACAAGCCTTAATCATACCAGTATTGCGATGTTCGCGTTATTAAAATGCTAGTGATCATATTAGAACCCTAAAGACACAAATGAGGATAGTATTGTGCATGCATTGAATGTTGGAAAGACATGTTGCATGGTTTGTTGAGGTTGAGCTCCTCGATTGGTTCATCTGCCAATTAAAAGTCGGTAGATTTGGGAAAAAAATTCGGAAAAAATAAGATTAATGAATATTCATGACGATGTAAATAAGCTAATTAACATAGCAATGTATCATAATAATTGGTTTGGGGGGGGTGAGGGGCTTATTTCCTTCATTTTGGTGTTTCATTCATCATTCTATCTTGAAAATTGACAGATATACTCGATTTACTGCATATGTGGCGTTTTTCGATTTTCGACGTGTTGCCATGGAAACGGGTTGATTTCATTGAGTGTAAATGAGTTTTTTATTTTCTTGGGAACATCTTTTTTCATGTTCTATGGTTCCTAATACAAATGTTGATACCCATGAAAATTGGTTCTGGGGGGAAGCACAGTGGGCACCACGAGCTCCTGGCCCACATCTCTCTAATTTGGCTCTTCCATAACTTCGATCCCATTCTGTCACTTTCCTTTTTTCTTTCTTGGTTGGCTCCCCAAACCCACAACCAATCAAAATTGAGCAAGGTATTTGCTTTTGTAAATAGTGGATAAGGAAACTTACATTACATTGCACACCTTAAAGAAATATAGTTCGTTACCACTTACCAGTTTTTCAAACAAGCCAAAATAATCAAAATGGAAGGGGGACCATTACAAATGGTAGACCACAATATTGAAATAAACTACAGTTATAACCTCGAATGCTTACAGCATTCCAACCACCACCATCTTCTCAGCGATATGTCAAAGTCATAAAAGGTGGATGTTGCCTTTCAGTAAGGTTACTTCTAAACTAGACCATCCTACCACGTCGTAAGCTTACATCACCAAAGCTGTGCACGTATTTCACAACAAGCCTTCACTGTTTGGCACTGGGAGTAGTAGTGGCAAGTTTCTACTACAGGCCAACCAGCTGACCAAGTAACCCAAGTCGTTGTTGCAAAACCTGCCAGCTAAGTATATCCCCTGAGGTTGAGCCATGCAACGTGCCATGCACTCTACAAAGCTGTCAACGCATTGCCACAAACAACAAGGCTTTGCAATGTCCTCGCCTGCCAAGGTCAGGCAAGTGGTGACTCAGAAGAGTGGGTAAATAGGTCAAATAATCTGGCATCAAGTGAGTCATTGAGGGTAAGACAAGTCATCAAGGTCAAACCAGTTCATGGCAAGCATGGACTGTTTCAACCTTGATGACATTTGTTGTCCTTCAGATGTTCGGAATGACATGGAGAGAACAATCCAGTTTATCAGAAAAACTGGAGTTATCACAACTGTCTCGCCAAAATAAGTCATGGCAGCTGTGTAGAAGTCACTTTGTTAAGCAGTGACTCCGATGCAGCAGTGGAATAAAAGCAGAACGATCCACTGAACCATAAAACTGTTGTTCTTGTGCAAAGAAAGAAAAAAAAAATGAGAGAAGATAATGTAAAATATTTTGCACATGACGATAAAATTGAAAGAAAAAATATATATATATTCACATTCAATAAATCTTTTTAGCGAAACAACAGGTTGTCAATTGTTTGGCATCTGAGCACTGAGCTCATGATTTTCAGAACCTAATTTTTAAAAATCTGATTTACAAAGGTGATTTGTTCAATCCAACATTATCTTTGCAATCTATTTCTAAAAGGAGAAGATCCGTCCGTCCTTCCATGTACTTATCTGTTAGTGTAGGACACCGTTTAATCAAAACGATGTCCATTGGAGATCGGGGGAGTACTCATCACACTCCACAAATTTTGATTTACCCGCAAATCACATCATGTGCCTTCTGGTTGAATGGTTTGCATTTGCGGGAACAATCGTGTGGGTGGCAGATAGATGGTTGTTCTGTGTGGATTGTGTGGTTTTACTGTGATACATAATCCACGGCGATGCTCACAATAACAGTCAGGGGGTGCAACTGATGTATAAACGACAAATGTGGTTATCATTGGTTAGATATTTATTGGTATACCATCATCGTGATGAGGACAAATAAGCCTGAAATCCAGATAGATCAGGGGTTCCCAACCATTTTTTACTGGGGTACCATTTCACATGTTCATGGTCCCACCGAGTACCACTGTACCAAAATTCGCCTAAAATAGTGTTTATTTGTGATACAGATACGACAATGGGGAGTTAAACAATACTAACAATTCACAACTATGACATTGAACAATCTGATCTGAACAAAAGAATGATACAGTAAGTACCTATTTGATTGTGTAAAATGTCAGTCAATGGGATGGTTGAGCCTGCTTCTTGTTCACAAGCAGGTCGATGTCAGGCTTTGTTTTGGATAAAGCGCACCGAACATCATGTTCAACATCCAGTAGGGATCTTTGTTTTGTTTTTAGAATAACAACTGACGAGAACCCAACTTCACACAGCCATGTAGATGGGAATACTATGAGCGAATCAACAGTCAGGCCAGCTAGCTTAGGGTAAGACCCAAACATTCCACACCAGAAGTCCGCAAGATTCATCTCGTCAAACTGATCTCGGGCTGTGGAGTCGTTCTGGAGATCAATCAAGCTTTCCTGCAGTCCTGTTCCAGGTGGCAAATCCAATGCATTCATGCGAAATGGGTTGCGAATCATTTTCAGATCCAGTTCCTTGAGATCCGGAAAATAGGAATTTAATTCCTCATCCAAATAAGCGAGGTGATCTTTTACCAGTTGTATGAACTCCCTTGGGGGATTTTTTCACGCTTCTGAAGAATATCGGCCATGCAAGAAAACATGACCACCACTCCCGCTTTGACTTTCGTCTTCCACAGACAGAGTTTTTCCTGAAATCCCTTGACCTTGTCTATGAAGTCAATGATAGTCACGCCAGTCCCCTGAAGAGATTTGTTCAGGGCGTTTAACTGAGAAAAAATGTCGACCAAATAAGCCAGGTGCAATGCCCAGTCGGGGTCGTTCAAAGCAGTGACGAAAATCGACAGTCTTTGGTTTTCCATCGTTTTTGAAGAATTCACGAAGCTCAGCTCGCAGTTCAAACACGCGCTCCGCCATATTTCCAGGGGATAACAATCTCACCTCAGTGTGGAATAAGAGAACGTTATGGTCGGAGTCGAAATCCTCGCAAAGTTTCTTGAAAAGTCACGAATTGAGAGCCTGGGATTTCACATGGTTCACAATTTTGATCATGGTTGAGAGAATGTCAGTCAATGGCTTGGGGAGCGCCTTGGCTGTGAGGGCGTGGCGGTGGATCGTACAGTGTAGGCCGCGCACTTCAGGAGCAACTGCCTTCACAAGCGTTTGGAAACCTGATCTGCACCCCAACATAGCTGGAGCACCATCTGTAGTACAGACTTTCAGATCAACCCATGACAGCCCAACTTGATCAAAGACGGAAGACACCTCTTCGAAAATGTCCTTTGCTTTCGTTGTGGTTTTAAGCGGGCGGCAAAATAGTATTTCATCCTTGAACTTGGCTTTATGCACGTACCGAACGAACGCTAACAGTTGGGCACAATTTGCCAAGTCAGTTGACTCATCCAATTGCAGAGAAAATCCGCATGGAGATGCCTTGATTTCTGCCACCACCTGGTCATGAATATTGGTTGACATTTCTTCAATGCGCCTCTGAACTGTGTTGTTTGACAACGAAAGAGAATTGAGCTTCTTGGCGCTTTGTTCTCCCAGCATGAGACGTACGATATCCTTTGTGGTGGGAAGGATGAGGCTTTCACCGACGGTGTGAGGTTTTTTCTGTTCTGCAATTCGCAGTGCAACTAAGTAGGATGCCTTTACGGCTGCCGTGGACTGCTGTTGAAAACTGCCGCTGCCGTCGAAGCCGTGCTCTTTTCATGGCATTTTCCTTCCGACGAAAAAAAATCATGGTCCTTGTCGCTGTGTTCAGGATGAACAGAATCAAAATGGCGCTTCAATAGACTTGGCTTCATAGATTGATTGCCAAGAACTTTTCCACAAATCACACACTGTGGAGCTTCTAATTCACCTTTTTGGATGGAAGTGAAGCCTAACTTGAGATAACTCCGAATATTTTCGCATTGACATGATGCTGGTGAACGATAACGGTAACAATAAGCCGAGCAATAAGCAATGATGACAGTGTGGCGTGTAGAGACAAAACGAATAATAAGACTTGTGCACAATGGCCGATAACAAACAGCTGTCAATGTACAGCCGCTTTCGATATAAATTTAATTATTGTGCACAAGCTGCATGAGAGAGAAGTAAAATAAAAACTGCGTTTAAAAAAAAAAAAAAACACACTGCCGCGTACCACCGAGAAAGTCCTAATGTACCACCTGTGGTACGCGTACCACAGGTTAGGAACCCCTGAGATAGATAGATAGCTCCGTTTGATGTTTAACTGATGTTGACCATGTAATCTTTGCCTGTTTAACAGAGTTGAGAGGCCTCTGGGTTGGAGGTGACGCTTTCGTGTAGGATTATGTCAAATGGAGATCGGGGGATTGCTCGTCACACTCCACATGTTTCTCTAGATACATACATATACATATATATATCTTACTATTGATTTGTCGTCAGCCACTGGCTTTGACACCAATACTAATTATTATTTCGGACCCGAGGAATCAAAAAACTACATATATTGACCAAACAGTTTCAAATGGGGCACCTTGCTGCTATTAGAGCATTTAAATTGCTTCAAAGAATTGTTGCTTTGAGCTTGCCAGCACGATGACAGAAGATACCATTTGTATTTTTGCCTTCTCCATCCCTGCCCCATTTAAAATCCTGTGTGGGGCACAGGGGACTTGCTGGTATATTCAGTTCAATAAAGCAAAATGCATGTCATATGTTACCAATATCTTTTCACCAAAAGTGATACATTATAATGTTTCATTTGTAATAACAATATGGATTACTTCATTCAAAACTTAGAGCAGTCTACATCGAGACTGCATTAATCTGCTGAAACCTTGCATCTCAAATCATTTCTGACTTCAAGAGACACTTTGAAGCCAAGGTCATTCCTAAGGACATTAAGCCATTTGAATGGAAGAAGCACACAATACCTGCATTTTGTGAAAGGCACAAAAGTGAATGGGACAACAACGAATGAGTAAAATTCAGCGAGATTGAATGTGAGGAATGAAAGATAAGTTCTGATGAAGCTACCGAGCTGATCAGCACATTAACTGAGTTGATACCAACAGTGTTATGAAGACAGGAAATTTCTAAATTTTATTGGGTATGCACTATTCAAAATCTTGTGTAGATAAACTTGACAGAATTCAAATTATATTTTTTCATAATTTGTATGGATAAAACCAGTTTATTTTTCCGAATTTATTTAAATTTTCAGGATCACATAATTATTACAGTGCATAATACTTTTGGTGTTATTACAATGCCGTTTAACCACATGCGAAAAACACAACTGCGTTCGCTCTTTCTCAACTTGAACCCCACACATGCACTGTGCACTGATTTAATACTCCTCTCTTGAGCCAGCAGTTTTTGCAGAGATGTAAATACAGGACCTGCTTCACTCATTGTATTTTATATACATGGAACTCCAAGAAGTTCTGAAGCATCATTTTGTTATGTCTCCTTTGTATAGATTTTGCCAATTAACCATGGGAAAACTTTTCCGTCAGGCTGTGAGTGTGATCTGAAATCGACGTTTATCGACATTCACCAATAAAAATTGAATCCTGCCAAGCCAATGTTGAGAGATGTTTCTTCGGTTTGTGTGAAACTTTGCTCCACACAAGAAAGCTTTCATAATTGGCAAACTTGAGAAAGAGTTCTCTGACCCCTAATTTAACAAATCTGCTGAGTTCTCTGAACTTTACCTAATGGCCAGTGGAGTTTACCGATTACTCAAATGCACAAATATTTTGCAGTCAAACACAATATGCACAAGTTTTCCATGACACATGATCAGTGGGAGCATATACATTGGTCAACTTAGTCTCACATGACACAAAAACTCATTTTAAAATTATGTCCAACAAAATAGGAATGTCCACCAAATACACAAAAAAACCTTTCATGTCCAACAAAATTGGTAAAGTTTGGTTGGTGTAAGCCCACCTTTGTCCTGTCTGGAATATGTGGCGAGGTAACTTACCATACATCTTTCCTTCATCAGAAAGAATGATCTTGCGACGGCCACAGGGCGGGTATATGGCGAGAGCCTCCTGGAAGCTCTGCTCGATGTCAGCACTCCATACACCCTCAGCATCATCCAGGGGTTTATCACTTCCATCAACACAGTCTTCGTCATCACTGGAAGCACCACCGGAGCCCAGCACTGGGTGGGGATGCCCACTGGCACCCCCAGGCCACTCGTGAGACGCAATGGTGCTGGTCGGCGAAGCCTTTGGCCCTCTAGGCTCCAGCCTCGAGCCCTGTAAATAAAAGACACGCCATAAGGTTTTTCAATGATTCCAAGAAAATAAATTCCAACTATACATTTTGAGAATTTCAATCTTCGAAGTTGGATGATGCTAATATTATTTCTACAAAAGAACAGATGATTGTCTTATTCAACATTGGCCATACAAACTGTCTTGTCACCTTTTCAGACCTCTTAGGAGTTTCGTTTTAAGCTCTTGGGTTTTAATTTGAATATTTACTGCAACAATGGAAATTTTCTATCCTCTGAAGAAGACTGTCCAAAGGCACAAACAGGGCCGGATTTCGGCATGGGCAAGCTGGGCAGTTGCCCAGGGACCTCCACAACCAGGGGGCCTCCACATATTTCATGAAAAAAAAATTGTAAGGAAAAATGTATTTGTGAGTGCCTGAATGGTAGTTGGTAGTTAGTTGAACAGATACAAGATATTCATCTATAACAGATATAAGATATTCATCTTATCTCATTCTCTATTTTATATAGAAGTTCAGATTCTTTGTTCTTGAAAAATATACTTTATGGATGACTGTAAATATGTCTTGTCACCTTTTTAGTATTCTAAGGTAGGGTGGGCCTCCACTACTGAAGGCTGCCCAGGGGCCACCACATGTCTAAATCCGGCCCTGGGCACGAAGGTGACTGTACCTTGTTTTTTCAGCATTGCAATCATAATAGTACGAGAGTGAAGATGCTGTATTTGCATTGGCCCATTGATATTCCAATCTGAGCACACAGCTCATGATAGAAATCCTATATACTGTGTAAATTTGTTCATTATCAACAAATTTCCTTGTAATTTGTGTAAAAGTATACATTTTACCTTGTCCTATAAGTGTTACAATAGGCAAGCAAGCTCCTCCATAAGGCCAAAAATCAATGAAAAAGAAGACCAACTAGAATTAAAAATATAAGACCCTGCCTTGACCATCAACACAACAACTTTGAGAAATGCTGGGTAAGTTGAAGTTACCTTCACACCTGTCAGGAATGCAGGAGTGAAGAGCATGGTGGATTATTGCGAAGCTGATTAATATAGTTGTGAATTCATGGTACAAGTTATAGATTTGGACAACACTTCTGACTTTTCACAAATGAAGAGAAATAAGTCATATTCTTCCCACATTTGCAGTATGTGGCTGCTGGTTTGATCATTGCTATAGAGTGTAGCTGAGCAGCTGATGCAGTGCTCCATGTAGGTGAAGAAAGGAATTTCTGGGAATTTGGTCAGATTCATAAGGATTGTATGCCTACTGGAAGTCAAAAGACACCATGGGATCTTTAACATCCACCAACGAAGAAAATGCCTGGTGTTGGCTTAATGGTTAGGGTGGTGGGCTTGGGCTCCGCTGTTGAATTAATACCAGGTGGGGTTGACTCAGCCCGTCATCCTTCCGAGGTCGGCAAAATGAGTGCCAGCTTGCTGGTATCCTGTGTCGGAGTGGCGACCCGTCCAGGATTGTGCCCATTAGCCGAGGAGACTGCTTCGGCAGCACCAACGCTCTGCATAGAGTAGGGTCCTAATGGATGGAAGGATGGAACTAATACTGTTAAAGATTCGATGGTGGAGGGATTCGCACCCTACTCTTGACAGCCAAATGTTGAAGATTCGGCATCACTTAACAGAACCGCCGTCTCAGGGGTTATAACGCCGGCTGATTTGGCACAGGCCTCGGATCACGATACCAAAGTACACCTGTGCCTTGCCAGTTGGGGAAATAGACCCCGGTTACAGACTGGGTTTGTCAGAGACCGAGTGAAGTCTGCCAGTCCGTAACCATTTTGGTTCTATATACAAATCGAGCGGTTGTTCCTCAGCATGGCACGAATAAACTCAAGGCAGCAACTTTCATATGAATCAGCCAGATTTATTGGGGACACATCGGGGAAACACGACACAAGCAAAACATTCACGACAATGTTTTAATTAATCTATAACCCGCTCTTAACTGGGGAGCTACAGATGCGGGTTTCGAAGGGAGCCCCAGCGAAATAAACTTTAGACAACATGCAGACAAGACACGGAGTACTTGGTGATGCCTCATGGACGAGAGGAAGTGTCGAAGGAACGAATGCGGCTCGTGAGAAGCCGATGTCAACGGATTCGCGCGCCCAAGCTCGAGCACGCCGCGTGGCAAGATGGCGCTCGTACTCCTTCTCCCGGCACCGCTCGTGCATGCAGCCTTGGCGCGTCCAGCACCCGAAAGGTCGACGGCACATGATAGGAAGATCTATGGTGTGTTCCAGCTGATTTCTCACAAGGTCCAGTATACAAATCCAGGCCTGGCCTGTTCACCAGACTAGGCCAAATCGGGGTCTTGGGAATCATGGCCGAGGAGGAACAGCCAGCCAAAACCACTCTCTACAAAGCCGATCGCTGACTCACACTAGCCGTTCCCCTTGTCTTTCGGGGCGGGCCTTTTCCACGAAGCAGATTGTAGACTCACACAGCCGTCCCTCTCGAAGCAGATCGCCGACCGACACCAGCAGCCTCTTATCCAGCAGAATACAGACAGACCTCATGCAGTTCCTCTTGCTTTTTTCACAAAGCAGATTGCAGACAGACACAGCCGTCCCTTATACAGCAGATCGCGACTCGACATTCAGGCAGTTACTCTCTTGCTTCTTGGGGCTCACTTTTCTGGGACGCCTCCGGGGATACGTGATTGGTCCATCCCTCGAGTCCACAGCCGCTCTCCACCAATCGGCTGCCGACACGTCTCGGCGACCGACACTCTCAGAGTGCTGGGCGGGGCTAGTTAGAAGGGGGGAAAGAAAAAGAAGCAAGGTGCCTCTCGGTACACCACCACTGTATGAACACTGGACAGCCTGTTACACATGTAATGTCTAATTACCGAACAACCTGGCTAAACATGCATTAAAGGGGGGGGGGGATCTGGGCTGATCCTATATTTAATAACCCACTAAGGGCCCATTTCCGCAACAATACTACCTGATGGATCCCTAGCTTAACTTCCATTCGAGGGACGGCACTCTTTCTGATGCAACTCCCTGCCTTTGAAGCACTGTTCCAACAGTTTATATTTGGGTCAGAATTACATACATACATACATGCGGAGCATGCGCCACAGCGCGTCGCTCTATCCACTTTCTGCCGGTACTCCAGAGGCCTCCGTCTTGCCATCCCCCAAGAACATGTCTGGCCAATCCCCATCTCTTTGGGATAGGACATTTCAGGCACCCACCTGAAGGGACCACCTCAGGTTAAGCCGAGGAGACCGCCGTCTTGTGGATGACACCTCAGCACCACCCTGCCACACACTACTTAATGTGTTTTGGTGGAGTGAAGTGTTTTTATGGTGGCCAGACTGCATTTCCTACCACCAACCCCCTAGGAAAGATAACCCACTGCAGGAGGACATCCGCATACACATATGGGCATGACATATGGATGGCCGTTGGCTCACAAGAAGGTCCTCCACCCTTTGAGAGGTTTTGTTTTTAGTCCTGCTGGGTGTTCACATCCATTCACTCTCCTCACCAGGAGGATCCGGTGGGGGTGACTGTTCAGTCACCGACACTTGACTATGAACAGGTTAGTACAGATTTTAAGTCAGAATTAAACCAAGGTTAGATATCTCAAAGGTAATTGTGATACCCCTGTGCACCATCTGCATGGAATATAAATAAATCAGGTGGCCTCTTAACATAGAGTAAAAACATACTGCAGGAGGAACTGTCAGTGTCTCGGTGAAACAGAACCTTCAAATTATAAAAGAGAAAACGGGAAAAGCTGTTACAACCTACAGTGTCATACTCTATGATAAATAAAGCCCAATGTTTGTGTTTTTTTGCATGCAGTCTAGTCTCGTGGAAGAGCTTGAACAGAATGGATCAGGCCACAACATAACAAAAGGAACGGCAGAAAGAGAAGGGGAGAATGTCAACAGCAGGGCCAAGGGACAAAATAAATAGGGACAGACAACAAGGGATGCAGGTAAGGGTGATGGGCAGTGGAGAATGCAGGGGGGTGGATTTGATGGATACAGAAATAAAACAGGAAAAAAAAAAACGTTTTTTTAGTTGGGGAGGTGTTGATTTGACAAGTATAGAAAGAACAAGGTTTTTGATGGGGGCTGATCTCAGATGGTTATGAACAGCAGTCGTGAAGACCTGGAGGGAAGAATGATATTGAAGAGAATGTGGAAGTTTGTTTCACAGGCGGGACGAGTACGGCACCCGGTAGAGCACATACCTCCGCCAGACTGAACAGTTTACATTTTGTATCCCACTCATAGGCCTGATCTCGATCTGCAGCTGCATCAAAATCTAATCACTTGTTCTTGTCACCTTACCAACTCATCCACCTCGCTTTGTCATAACTCATACACAACTTTTTGAAATAACATGCTATACTGTGTGTAATTTTTGCCCCATCGCTAACTGGTGAAGAATCACTTCAAAAATTAAAAAAATTCTCGGATCCGGATTTGGATCGTCACAAAAATCAACTCGATTCTTCGATCTATGTCACACGCCCAACCTGTCCATGACGTTTCGTCTGAATCCGTCCACAACATTTTGAGAAATCGTGCTCTATATCGTGTTTGGCCCTCACTCTCAATGGGGAAGAATCAATTAAAAAATTATTGAATCTAACAGCTCAGAGACTAGTGCATTGGAGTACGATAAAGACTGAGCCCAATAAAGGATGCCTAGTCAGCAGATAGTTTTGAAGGCCCACATTGATATTATCATAGCTGATGGTGAGGCCCAAATGTTTGAGGGACTGAACTTGTTCAAGAGGTTGTTTTAATGTTCAAGTCATTTCATTTTTTGTGAGGAATACGATTCATTTATTGAATCTGGTTAGGCTGTTAAAATTTTTGAAAAAGTCTTGGATATCGTGCTTTGTTAAATGAAAATTGGGGCCAAAGTCTTGGATATGGGGATAATTTTGAAAAAGTCCTCAATGCCATTGTCTTAGTTTAATGGAGAAGCTTACAACATTTATGACAATACCATTAGTGGACATCAGTGTAAATTTTACATACATTTCAAGGGTCTTGTGAGGTAAAAGAAAAATCAGCACAGTATTAAAGATCAAAACCAGCATTCACTTTATGATCTATGTGATCATATGGTCTGCCAAATAGGCCAATTCAAGCAAAGAATGGATGGAGTCCCTCAATGTCAGACATGATATCAGGGATGTCACACTGGACATATTGTTGCGGGCCGGGTATCGGCGACGAGCACGACCGCTAGATGGAGCTGCAGAGTCGACTCCACCGAACACCCGGAATTTATAGGTCGTCACCCCGGACTACTCCAGAGCCGACGGGTCCCTTATCGGACCGAAGATCGCCAATGGGTCGACCATGTGGGGTAGTGTCGATTGCCAATTTCAATTTACCTAAATACCCACGTCGTCCAAACTACCGGGGAAATTCACCCTCGACGGCCCTCGTACGAGTCGAGCCGTTAGCGTGCCCGACCCGTGCGCAACCCGAGCGGACAGTTGGCGAAGTTCCATCGGTCTGAATGTACATTTACAGCGGCAACAGCCTTTATAATTCACCAACACGCGTCACGCTAAGCCAATGGAAGAAACACAGCAACAAACTGATACATTTAACAAATGTATTTATTTATAATGGGGCAGGGGAGCACGCAAGAAGGCAGAGTTAACAGAATACTGAAGGAATAGCAATTTATGTACAAGGACTTATGCAGTTTTACTTAATAGATTGGTGCCACAAACACACAAACACATACACCGAAGAACCGGTGGCCACAGCCTTGATTGAGGCCTCCAGCTCGGAGGGAAAGGCAAACTGAAGACCAGAGCCTTCCTCGGACCTGTCCGCCTCGTGCGGGTACGTTGAGCTGGCGGGGTGACAGGACTCGGACCTTTCGCGTGTGAGGCGAACGCGACAACCACTTGTGTCGCCAGTTTCTCTCTCCTTGTTGACCGACAGACACGGCACGCAACCCTTGCGGTTCTTGTCGAGGAAGGATCTCTCAAGCTATTTTTCTGGTTTTTTTTTCTGGTTTTCTCGCCAGTTTCTCTCTCCTTGTTCACCGACAGACACGGCACGCAACCCTTACGGTTCTTGTCGAGGAAGGATCTCTCAAGCCGCAAACTTATTCACCCTGTCCCGGGGGGGGGGGGGGAAGGCCTCCGCCCTCCCCGCTCTCCCTCACTGGACGGTTTTGGCGCGCAGAATCGCTCGTCGCCCTGTCACTGGCCAAAACGAGCGGCAAGTCCGTCGATTGGCCCGGGGGTGTGGTGACGTCACGTGGACCGTCTTTCTCACCGTTGCGGGGTCTGATTGGCTGAGCGGCGGCCACTCACTCGTAGCACGCTGATTGGTTGAGGGCCGCCGTGAGGCTCCTCCTTGAACTCTGCCCACCATGACGTCGGCCAGAGGAAGTGAGGTGAAGGTGAGGGTGATGCTGGCGTTGTTGTAGACGATGTTGGTGGTGTAAAAATAAAAGAAAACCCTGACTATCAAAGTAACTTCGCAGCGCATGTACATTTAATTACCCATTAGACACGGGACGGGACCCTAACTAAAAATGCACACTTACCGATAAAACTGTTCTATAGGACCTGTATGTGGAGTGCTCATGGCTTCCAGATTCGCAACAATATCTCATGCTTTTGATAGACTTTGGCATCCTGCCTTACTCTCCAAACTCTGCATATGGCATCTAAAACCAACTCCACTCATGGCTTACTGACTTCCTCTACTCTCATAACCAACATGTGGCACTCAATAGATCATCCTTTCATCTTTTCTCACTATCAAGGCTGGAGTGCCCCCAAGGCATTGTTCTGGGCCCAGTCTTATTCCTGATCTTCATCAGTGATCTCTCTGACTCTCTGGGAAATCCTCTTTATCTATTTGCTGATGACTCCACCCTCTGCCTTGACATCCCTCATCCTTCAGATAGGTGGGCTGCAGTCACTTCCCTCTTGTTCAGACCTTGAAAAAAAAAAAATCACAACCTGGTCAAACACTTGGAATATGTCTTCCAATCAAGACAGATCTCACAATCTCACTATCTGTCTCTCCAAAAGGACTGTCTGGCAAACTATCCTATCTACTTTCTCAAGAATCTTGTTGAGGAAGCTTCGTCATTCAAACTCCTGGGTCTCACTCTCAGCCATGATTCTAGGACAAACCACATTTCGAAGTTGGTCTACAAAACCAGTCACCAACTGTGCATCCTCCATCATACAAAGTCCTTCCTTGGCACACCTGAATACCTATCCACTGACAAGGCCTTCATCCACAGCTTGATGGAGTACAGCTCTCCCCTCTGGACTGCCTCCCCTGCCTCACATCTTACTCAGCTGGACTCCGTGGAAACCAAAGCCTTCCAGATTAATGGAATCTCCCACAATGAAGCTGAATCTATGGGTCTCTCAATTTCCCATCACAGACAGGTCGGTGGTCTCTCTGTCTTCTCCCGCCTCCTTTCTGGAATCGTTCCCTCTGCTCTTTCCGTGCTTTCTCCCTCACAGGTTTCTGCAGAGTGCACACAGTCCACCATCAACCCCCTGCTAGTGAAACTCCCACAATCCAGATTCACTGCACACCTTCACTCATTCATTCCTTTTTTTCCAGCCTGTGGAACCAACTTCCACGTTCTCTTCAATCCCATTCTTTCCTCCAGGTCTTCAAGCCAGCTGTTCACCACCATCTCAGATCGTCCCCAATCCAAAACCAAATTTTCTACCCCCGTTAACCTCTCCCCCACGCCAAGCACACTTCCTTCCAAATTTCTAGTTTTTCCTTCCTGGGAGTTTGCTTCTGTATCCATCTTGTCCACCCCATGTGTCCTCCCCTATTCCTCCCCATATCCATAATTTCTCTGTCTCCCTCTATTTTGTCTTTCAATCCCACTGTTGGTGTCCCCCTCTCTCTCTTTATTGTTCCTTTTTTTTCTGTTGCATCCTGATACATTTAGTGTTCTAGCTCTTACACGAGCCTTGCCTTTGTATACAAAACAAATGAGTATGTTTTATGATAAATTGGATGGCTATGTACACGATTCCATATAATCTGAAGAGGGATCTGTTAACATATAAATTCTTCTCATCATTTTAATAGCATCAAATTATTGCATAAAATATGGGAATTTGTTTCATGAATGCAAACAGGGCTGGCAGGATAGCCTAAGGGATATGCACTTCTCTTTGAGCTATGTAGCCTTGGTTTGAATTGGAACTCAGCTACAAGTTGTTACCCTGGTATTTGTTATGTACTCTACCTGATGGTAGAGGCATCAGGTGGTGCATCAGTGTGTGCCATGTCGGTGGGGGGGATGTTAAGCTGGAGGACCGGCATTCCCTGGCCATAAACATTCCCTGACCAACCCCATCAGGAAATGGGAATAATTGCAGATGTTAAAAATAGTAGTAGTAATGTTTCAGAAATGCAAACACTTTTGGTAGTTGATTTTAATTGAAATTAACTTGAAAGATTATCAGGTTATTTTGGGGAAAGTACATGACTTGCTATTCAGAATAATTATGCACATGTAACCTATAGATTTTAATGGATTTAACAAAATGCCAAGGGGGACAGGGAAAAACTAAATCACTGTGGGCTGGCAGTCAGCTTCCTAGCTTAGGGCAAAGTGGTGGAGACGTCGACTTCAATGTAGTGGGGAGTGGTTGAACAAGCCTCACTGGTTGGACAGGTTGAAGTTTGTGTTGGGTGCGGGTTGGTTGTACAAGATGAAAAACAATGCTTCCAAATTGTCAGTACAAAAATGGTCGTGGAAAGAAATACATTTTCGCAGGAAGCAGAAAACCACACATATGGGACTGTGCATTGGTCGTGAGGGTTTGCAAAAGTTTACGTAGAAACGTAAACCATGAAACGTAGATGGTCATTCCTTCCTTAATTTACTTATCTTAAATAAATTTGATGTAAATAAGAACACAAATTTACTAGCAAGGAGAATTTATTAGCCAATAGGAACACAAGAAATAGAAATGGAGGAAGAGGGATCTGTTAACATCTCGGCTTGATGCATGTAACTTACTGTAGAGTCTCCAAGGAACAGATCACTTCAGACGTTTCAAAGCACACGATTGCCTTTTGTACGTAGAGATTGTGTGTTAGCTTACAAATCAACAAATCCAAAAAGCCTTTCATTCTGCGTTAAGAAGACGAAAGATTTAAGATCACACTTTTGGAATTAATATGAATTTGAACTTAAAGAAAATAAATCTCGCAAGGCTGACATCAGCACTTGAAAGTCTCCAGACACAAACGTGCCACGTTGTCTGTGTTACAACGCGCTCGACTCCTTGGGGCAAATTCCCCACTTAGCATGCCTTCTGCCTAACTGTACATGTCACGGTCATTTGTAGTGGTTGAAAAAAAAATACAATCCATGCTGTTAAGGCACGATTCAGAAAATTTCACACATTCCAAACAATCTCAAGATATGCATGGAATCACAGGATATTCCAATATTAGAAGAAAGCTGATTATGTAATGAATGAATAAATGTTTTGTCATCTAAAGATCTCTCAACCTGTGATTAAAGTGTATCACTTTCTTTAGGTTCAAGCATTGAAGAACCAGAGGCAGTTAGGTCAAGGCAATGACATGGTTGATTGAGTGGGGTGCTCAACAAATTTGGGAAATAATATCTTCATAATAGTCTGAGAAATTTCAAAAAAGTTTTCAAGGGTACCGCATAAGAATATATAATTATAATATAAAATATATTTCCTTAATTTTAGAAAAATAAATCTGCCTACTTGGACTGTTGTGTCCCATTCTGAGAAGTTTTTGGATGCACCTCGTAATGTCTGAAATCCACTGGATCACATATATATTCATGTCAATGGTGATGTTGTTAAACTTTTGGAGAGGAGGGGATAAGAGTCAAGAAAGGGTAGAAACGCTCAAAGAAAAAAAATGCAGAATTTGACATGCAACAGCAGCTCAGCATTGGACAAGATGATTGGACAAGATGCTTGCTGACCTCATAATTTTACAGCCCTAGTTTTAGATCCCATTTAAACAATGTTGAATTGTCAATTGTCTCCTTATGTCAAAAAAATGTAACCCTTCATGTCAAAAAACAACTTCCTGTCAGACCATGAGACGTTGAAAGCCATTTATCTTTCGTAAAAGTAGGACTCTGATCAAATTTTAAATAACTCCCCTAATCTACTGCATCTGTGGCACAGCTATGCCACAAGTCAGAACACCGGCAAAACAAATTATTATTTATTGAATCCTGAACAATTTATGATGTCAATCAACATGTTTTCATCCCAGGAATGGAAGAATTGCCAACATCCACCTTATCCTTTGCCATGTTCTACACATTCATTTTCAATATAAATTGCTCACCCCCCCCCCCCGCAACTCCCCTTCTCTTCCTTTTCTTAAATTTTTTTAAGCAACGCAGATCCCCCTGCCCCCCCCCCCCCCCCTTTCCCTCCTCAGCCAATCCTATTCTCCCCTACCCCCTACGTTGTGTTAATAATATGTCAATGACTCCTCCTAATAAAAACTAAAGTTCATAGAACACCTTACCCCACAGTCTTGAGAAACAAGAACATGGGCCGGGTTTACGAGTGAAAAATTTGATTGTTCAAGATGAAGTAAAATGGCATAATAATTTATCCAGGTATGCCAAACAGAAGTGTTTTGAAAGTGCCAAGAAGGCGATTTGTGTTCTACAGTGTTCAAGTATACAATTAAATTGAAATAAAATAAATATTTTAAAGGATGTTAAAAAAAAAATTGGAAAGTTTACCGCAATTGATACAGCATCTTTTACACCACCTTATTTAACACATTATATTAGTTAATCATGCCCATTGTTTACATACGTTATGACACCATTAAAAACATTAAGTTTCATGTTTGGAATGATTTTTAATTAGTTTTGACTGCCAGACAGGCAGAGAGAGAAGAAAAAAATATCTCTCTCCTCTCTATGCATGCATGATCAGGACAAATACACATCCAAAGTAGTGTATGTTTGCATATGCGTGGCACAAACACTTGATAAAGAAGGGTTTACGATTGCATTATTTGACCAAGAGAGTACATAGAACATCTTATGCCATGCTGTCGGGAGAAAAAGGGGATGGGAAGGGTCTTTTCAACTCTTGCTTTGTGTTTCCGAGCATGATCTACATTAGCTTTGTTCATGAACTTCGAATAACAGTCGCGGATGGCAACAATACAAAGCCAAATGGGTCAAACGAAACAGTCCAGAGTTGACAATGCTGCAATGAGATTAGTTTTAGTCGCCATCGCAGATTATCCATGCATTTGCACAATTCCAAACCTTCTGCCAACTCTTCTCAGAGAAACTGACTATTTATGAATGATGTTTGAGAAAAAGATGCACAAAACAAACTGATTTTTTTGGTCGAAGTTAGCACTGTCTTTACATCATGAGGCACTGCCATTTTCTCGAAATCTCACTGTTCTTCCACCCTCAGAGCACATGGCAAATTTGATTGGAAGAGACGGCATAATTCTTTTTTTCTGAAATGCTGCTAAACTGAGGGTTTGGAAGTGCAAACAAGGCGATTTGTGTTCTACATTGTTCAAATACTGTAAACTCATTTGAAACAAAATAAATGTTTTAAAGGATGGAGAAAAAAAAAAAAAAAAAAAAAAACATTGAATCAGAGGTTTTCCAGCCATTTATGCATTGGAAACACCATCTTTTACACCACCTTTTTTCTGGATCTTTTACACCACCATTTTTTTTCTGGATCTTTTACACCACCTTTTTTTCTGGATCTTTTACACCACCTTTTTTTCTGGATCTTTTACACCACCTTTTTTCTGGATCTTTTACACCACCTTTATTTCTGGATCTTTTATACCACTTTAATTTTTTTTTTCCTGAAGTTGCCAAATTCAGAACCATAGCACTGATAAACTGCAGGTTTGTGTTCCGCTTCATGTTCTGATTGGTGTTCTATCGTGTTCCAAATATAAAATTAAATCGAAATTAAATAGCTCCTTGATCATAGCCTGAGAAACAGCGTGAATCAATTGATTAAGCCTGCTTTGCACTCCACACATGGGGGAAGGGGGGTGGTGGGGGGAGGAGGTAATGACATTGAATGCTGTCTTGATAACTTGGTGGTCAGAGTGCAACTGAGCATTAAACATGTAAGAATACAAAGTTGTGAATCTTGTGCCACATGATTGATGTCCTGTTGTGTCATCATGCCCTTTCCTCTCATACACCGTGTGTAAAAGGTTGAGATATTCCCAATCAAATGCTCCCATGTTAGATACCACTACAAAGCAATATGCTGTGAACATGTGGTCATCTTATACCGAGTGTTGTGTGGTCATCAGATGCAAAATAATAACAGTCCTCTAATAATGTCTCATGCCATTGGTTTAATGTCATGGAAATGCGAGCCTGAAAGTAGGTGTGTTACTCCAACAAGAGGATGACATGTCATGCCTTGAAAATACACGATATAAAGGCAATGAAGGATCACCTAAGCCATTTTGAAGATGACCGATTATACTGCAAGGTGGATGATCACTGCAACAAGATGAAATGACAAGGGACCACTGGAATTCTCAAAGGTAATGGATGCACGCAAGCATCTATGTTTATAAAGGCAGCCATTAATCAATAGACAATGGACAACCAGACTCAAGACACACCCTCCTCTGAATGATGAAGAATTACTAATGGTTTTGATGACAGATTTATTTCCATCAACAGAAGTCTCAAAGACAGGCTTTAAACAAACAGCTTTGCCAGAAGGGGCGCAACAACATCCCGAATAAAACAGTCTGTAATCGACTTCATGTTGCTGCTTTGCATGGTAACACATCATACTAGAAGGGCACCGATAGAGCGCATACCTCCACCGTGTAATGCCTGATCCAAGAGAACATATCAAGCCCAATAAATATATCATTTTTAGCCGCATCTCTCAATGGTGAAGAATCACTTTAAAAATTAAATAATTCTCGTATCCAGATCTGGATTCAGATCTTCACCAAAATCGAATCAATTCGTCCTTGCCACACACCCAACCTGTCCACCAAGTTTCATCCAAATCCATCCACAAGTTTTTGAGATATCGTACTACATATAGTTTTTATCCCAATCTCTCAAAGGTGAAAAATCACTTTAAAAATTCTCGTAGTCTGATCCGGATACAGATCTCCACCAAAATCTAATCAGTTCTTCCTTGTCACACACCGAACCTGTCCACAAAATTTCATCCGGATCCGTACACAACTTTTTGAGATATCCTGCACACAAACAAACAAACAAACAAGCAGTCATAGACTGGTACTTACGAAATCGTCAACTTGACCTCTAACCTTGTCTAATAAAAGCTGTCTCTGGAGAAGGTAGCGACGCAAACCAGAAGTTTATACGACGATTCTGTACCACCCCATCAAAAATCGTAACGTCGACAGAAGCAAAAATCTCCATTTCTCCATGCAATTATTTAATATTATTTTATTAAAGTCACAAAACCGTAATATTCGGCCATCCACCAACAATCTTTACATAATCTGATGGGTTAGCGAGTCAGGCATGCGATGATAACTTTTATTGGGATAAAAAATGACTTTTAAACACCATCTTTATCGAAAACACCATCAGCGCGCACACGCAAAACCTTTACGTGACTCAACGACCCCTCTGCTCGAGCGCTGCACCACATGACGAGCCGTGACGCGGCGAGTGAAATATTTTTTATACAATCTTAAAACGTCTCCAAAACATCCGATTTTTACCAGAATTTCGACAACCGAGTTTTAAGCGTCCTAAGCGATAGCAAAAACCGAAGACAAAATAAAAATAGAAGTTAAAACGAACTCGTAACATCGACCGAAGCAAAAATACTCCATTTCTCCACATGAATTTACGGAATTATGTTTGACCTCACTGTGACCTTGACCTTTGACCAATTTTGACCAAAATCAAATCAGCGCTAGCAATCACCCTCCTGAATCACATGGTGTTATTTGACATTGGTAGCTTCTTCCGTTCTCGAGTTGTCATGTTTTCGATGTTTGACCTCATTGTGACCTTGACCTTTGACCGATTTTGACCAAAATCTAATCAGCACAAGCCATCACCCTCCTGAATCACGTGGTGTAATTTGACATTGGTAGCTTCTTCCGTTCTCGAGTTATCTGTACCAAACCATCAAAAATCGAATATTTGACCTCACTGTGACCTTGAACTTTGACCCATTTTGACCAAAATCTAATCAGCATGAGCCATCACCCTCCTGAATCACGTGGTGTAATTTGACATTGGTAACTTCTTCCATTCTCGAGTTATCATTTTTTGGATGTTTCACCTCACTGTGACCTTGACCTTTGACCGATTTTGACCAAAATCGAATCAGCGCTAGCCATCAAGCTCCTGAATCGCGTGGTGTAATTTGACATTGGTAGCTTCTTCCGTTCTCGAGTTATCGGAACCAAACCATCAAAAATAGAATTTTTGACCTCATTGTCACCTTGACCGATTTTGACCAAAATCTAATCAAAATCTAAAATCTAACCAAAATCAAAATCTAATCTAAAATCAAAATCTAACCAAAATCTAATTAGACCAAAATCTAATCTAATTTGACATTGGTCGCTTCTTCCGTTATCGTGTTATCGAGTTTTCGTGCCTACACACAAACACACAAACACACACACAGAGGACGGAAGTCATCAATATACTTCCGAAATCTTTAGATTTCGTAAGTAACAAGCAGTCATCGACTGGTACTTACGAAATCGTCAACTTGACCTCTGACCTTGTCTAATAAAAGCTGTCTCTCGAGAAGGTAGCGACGCAAACCAGAATTTTCTACGATGATTCTGTACCAAACCATGAAAAATCGAATGTTTGACCTCACTGTGACCTTGACCTTTGACCGATTTTGACCAAAATCTAACCAGCACTAGCCATCACCCTCCTGAATCACGTGGTGTAATTTGACATTGGTAGCTTCTTCCGTTCTCGAGTTATCGTGCCTAAAAACAAACACACAAACACACACACACAAACAAACACACAAACAGAGGACGGAAGTCATCAATATACTTACAAAATCGAACAAGCAGTCATAGATTGGTACTTACGAAATCGTCAACTTGACCTCTGACCTTGTCTAATAAAAGCTGTCTCTGGAGAAGGTAGCGACGCAAACCACAAGTTTCTACGATGATTCTGTACAAAAACCATCAAAAATCGAATGTTTGACCTCACTGTGACCTTGACCTTTGGCCAAAATCTAATCAGCACTAGCCATCACCCTCCTGAATCACGTGGTGTAATTTGACATTGGTAGCTCTTTCCGTTCTCGGGTTACAACTTTTTTTTGGATGTTTGACCTCACTGTGACCTTGACCTTTGACCGATTTTGACCAAAATCTAATCAGCGCCCGCCATCACCCTCCTGAATCACGTGGTGTAATTTGACATTGGTAGCTCTTTCCGTTCTCGGGTTACAACTTTTTTTTGGATGTTTGACCTCACTGTGACCTTGACCTTTGACCGATTTTGACCAAAATCTAATCAGCGCCCGCCATCACCCTCCTGAATCACGTGGTGTAATTTGACATTGGTAGCTCTTTCCGTTCTCGGGTTACAACTTTTTTTGGATGTTTGACCTCACTGTGACCTTGACCTTTGACCGATTTTGACCAAAATCTAATCAGCGCCCGCTATCACCCTCCTGAATCACGTGGTGCAATTTGACATTTGTAGCTTCTTCCGTTCTCGAGTTATCATGCCTACAAACAAACACACAGACACACAAACACACACAAACACACAAACAGAGGACGGAAGTGATCAATACAATTACGAAATCTTTAGATTTCGTAAGTAACAAGCAGTCATAGACTGGTACTTACGAAATCGTCAACTTGACCTCTGACCTTGTCGAATAAAAGCTGTCTCTGGAGAAGGTAGTGACGCAAACCAGAAGTTTCTACGATGATTCTGTACCAAACCATCAAAAATCAAATGTTTGACCCCACTGTGACCTTGACCTTTGACCGATTTTGACCAAAATCTAATCAGCAGTAGCCATCACACTCCTGAATCACGTGGTGTAATTTGACATTGGTAGCTTCTTCCGCTCTCGAGTTATCGTGCCTACAAACAAACACACACATAAACAGATGATGGAAGTCATCAATATACTTACGAAATCTTTAGATTTCGTAAGTAACAAACAGACAGACAGGGGTGAAAACATAACCTCCTTCCACCTTCAGCGGTGGAGGTTAAAATGTTTATACAGATGGCAAAGCATGGTGTGGAAGGAATGACGTGGTTGCAAGATTGGATGTGGTCGATCCAGGACAGGTGGGGTAATGTTTTCTCAAAAATTTGAATTTCAACCTGGACTTATAAATTGCAGCAGAAGGTTCTGGAGAGGCATGTCCCACAGCAGCACAAACAGAACATGGCAAGCACACCGTAGAAGACCACCAATCGTAATGAATGGCATAACTGCATGTGAAAGCACTGAGCTAATCATTATCCTGGAACATTTTACTGCCGTATTCTACTGGGAAGTACTTCAGCCCCCTTTGCATGTCATCGACGATAAGAGTCAATTCAACGCACATTCAACCTGTGATGCTTTCGTGAAAGGATTCGTCGAAATCAATGACGTCCAAACCCCTCTGTGACTTGCCACATCTCAACACCAATCCCCAGCAGAACAAATCAATCTGTATGCAGCAATTAATTGTTGACAAACTCCCATACAGCTTTGGACGAGTTGGCAGATGCTTCTCCGAAATGAAGTGCCAAGTCCTTCAACATATCAGAAGACTTGTTCACAACATGAGAAAATGCTGTTTGGCCTGTATTGATGCTGAAGATCTAGCAACACGCTATTTAAGGAGCTGCATACTCTCAACTGTCAACCCTTAATGGCAATCAGATGAATAACATCACATTTGGATTATATAAACCCAAGTAATTTACTCGATTCGGGTTTTCTCAACTGGTTGTGCAATTTCCTCGAATAATATGATGTTATCATATTGGTGGCATATGCCAGACTTTTTCATGCGCAATTTATAAAGTGTCATTACAGGCAATCGTGGCAGTCTAATTGCCAAACAACTCAACCCTACATAACCCATGACATGGCGATTTATAAATGATCAGTTTGAGCAGGTCTGCACCCACCTTCACAAAACTCCCCGTGAAAGCTTTGTACCTTGGGTGCCAGACATGCATGGCGTGCTTTTCGACGGAAGGAAAATGGTTTGCTATCAAGTTACCTGTGTTGGGTCGTCTCTTTGTTGAAGAGCCAAGAAGTATTTCTTTTTTTATTTTTCAAGAACAGATCGAAGGCCTCACCAAACAAATTTTCTGTCACAATGCAAAGCTGACAATGGCAAATTAACTATCTTTTGTTTGCATTTTTAACATCTTCCTAATTTACATTTCTTGCATAATTACTGAAATCAAAAAACTTTCTCAAACAAGAAAGAAATTTCAACAGAACTCGAAAGGGAAATAAAAGGAAGGGTATTTGTGCTCTTACAAACAGACAAGAAGCTGAAATGGGGTTGAGTGAGGGTCAAGGTGAAATGGCATTACAATCTTAAGCAAATTAATTATGACACGTCTATTAGTCATTACGAGAGCGATCCTAGCAAGAGCCTACAGGCCTTCTCTTCGAGGCCCAGAATCCCTCACAGCAGCACAGGCAACTTCTTAATTGTAACCATGCCCTGCACAATAGGCTTTCGTACATAGCATGCTCACAGTCTGGCCTCCATAATGGATTTCACGCCAAGGCCCACAAGAGCGACTGCTCACTCAGAGACCTCTGGGCCATGGGGTCATCTCGTTACGGCCTCTCTTACATAGTCATTGGCCTTCCAGAAGCGCAGATGCGCCATCTGGCCTGTGCAGTGGCACAGCATGATGCGACCGGCTTCCTGTCACCCCTCCCAAGGCAGAAACCGACTTGGGCAGCGGCCGATTATTACCGCCAGTAAGGCGTCTCGTGATACGATGCCGCTCAGCTTTAAGCCAACGGAGGCCTCTGCTAATGGCAAGGGGGAGGTGAGGGATTGGCCTGCAGCTGCCCAAGCAAACGGTGGTGAATTCAAGCCTCGAATCACATGCATAAACTGGCTGTGATTCATACAGCACAATTCTGCTCGAAATAGCAATATTTGCCGATTGGAGTCCCATCGGTTGTTTTGTGTTGTCTTATTGAATTCTCTCATTGATATTCATCCTGTATTAAATATCATTCTGAAATGTTTCAAAACAACGGATCCTCATTTATCTTCATAACTGCAGGCAAAATATTCAATTGTGTTTGGTAATATTTAAAAATAATAGATATTCACCCACTTTGTTGACTGTTTGGTATTTTTTAGACCACGCACGCAAAGTGAAAAGCGGGGTTAAGCATTTGGTTCACTTTGTCTGTCTGTCTGTCCGTCTGTCTGTCTACAAGCATCAGATTATGATCGAGGAACAACGTAATTTCAATTGAACATTATATTTTGAACACGAATCGGAAAACGAACCTGTAGTTTAGCAGTACTTTGGCTCTGAATTTGAGCCTATCGCATGTGCACGTAGAGTCCTGAGTGAGATCATAATTTTTGTCTATCTCTGTGTTTGGCAGTAAAACAAAATTGAAAATCTTTCCGAATAAGAAGCTTACTGTTTTTTAGGGATGTCATAAAGGACACAAACAACAGGCACGAAGAAGTAATGTAATGTGATTAATAAGGTGGTGTAAAAGACAATGCATCAATGGCGATAAACTTCAGAAATTATTTTTTTCTACAAACTCAAAAATCTTTATTTTATTTCAATTGGATTATATACTCGAACACTGCAGAACACAAATTGCCTTTTTGTCATTTAGCAGTACTCGGACAAAATATTACTCCATTTTACGTCATCACGACCAATCAAATTTTGCCACTTGCAGACCCCGCCCATGTCCTTGTTTCTCAAGACTGTGCAGGGAAAGGTGTTATTTGAACCCTCCAGTTACCTCCACCACCAAAGGTGAAGGAGGTTATGTTTTCACCCCTTTCTGTCTGTTTGCTTGTTTGTCACTTGCAAAATCGAAGATTTTTCAAGTACAGTATATTGGTCAGTCGATTTTGTTATTGGGTAGTCGATCTATCTACCATTATTGTCAGGTTTTCCGTCGTTATGTCTGTCTGTCTGTCTGTCTGTCTGTCTGTTTGTCTGTCCAGGCCAGTACTCCGTTAATCTTAGGCCGATTTTGATGAAACTCTGGTGGTAGGTTCATACCATGACCTAGTTGTGCGTGTTTGAGAACCGTTGCTGTGGACCCCTCGGTTGCCTAGCAACGGGCCTTTGAAATTTTCAAAAAAAACTAAAAAAATAAAAATATCGAAATTCAAAAATCAAACTATGATCGTTTGTGGGCAACACATTCAGCCTCCTTGACAAAAAAAATTCAGCCCGCTCCCATGAAAACTGTCGGAGAAGATAGACTTTGAATGAACCCTGGTCGAAAAAAATTTAAAAAAACGAAGTTCGTTATAACTCAGAGACGATGAGTCAGACATACATGAAACTGGTATGGTAGGTTCATGGTATGTCCGAGTTATGTGTGAGAAAGAACCGTTGCTATGGATGCTTTTGTTGGCTAGTAACGGCTAAAAAACGACTAAATTCGACTTGATCGACTAACCATGTCCGCCTACCGGCTTGTTCTGTCTGTCTGTCTGTCTGTCTGTCTGTCTGTCTGTCACCTAAAGGTCGCAATTTTAAACCGATCTTCACAAAACTTCACCACATGGTAGAGTTTGTCATCAGGAAGAAGCCTATTGCTTTTGAGGTCAAATGGGTAAAAATGTCAACATAGGCCAAAGGTCAACAACTTAGGTGAGATTTCTAAAATCCTCATTTTTCATCCGATTGACTTGGAATATGAAGAGGATTTTCACATCAGGTCACTGAATTCAACCAGCTAATTATTTTTGAGGTCAACGTCGACCAAAAGGTCAACTCATGCTCAAGGTCAACAACTAAGGGGGTATTTCTAAAATCCTCAATTTTTGTCTCATTGGCTTGAAATTTGAAGAAGATTTGCACGTCAGCTCACTGAATTCAACTCACCAATTATTTTTGAGATCAACATTGGCCAAAAGGACAACATAGGCTGAATTTCTAAAATTATCAATTTTCATCCGACTAACTTGAAATTTGAAGGGGAGTTGCATATTTGGTCATTGAATTCAACCACCAATTATTTTTGAAGTCAAATTTGTTTTGTGGATTTTACAAGTGTCGTGCTCTGCATGACGTCTTCTTGTTTGTTTGTACGCAGGATATCTCAAAAAGTTGTGGACGGATCTGGACGAAGTTTTGTGGACAGGTTGGGTGTGTGACAAGGACGAACTAATTAGATTTTGGTGAAGATCCGGGTCCGGATACGGCTACTAGAATTTTGAAGTGATTCTTCACCATTGAGAGATCGTGCTCAACCGATACATAGCACGATATCTTAAAAAGTTATGGACGGATTTGGATGAAACTTGGTGGACAGGTTTGGTGTGTGACAAGAATTGATTCGATTTTGGTGAAGATCTGAATCCGGGTCTTCTTCTTCTTTCGGCTAGCTCCCGTGAGGGGTCGCCAGAGCGGATCAACTGTCTCCATTTCGGTAGCACAATTTCCACTGGTACCCTGCTGACCACCGATACCGGTGGCGGTCGTTGGTATCCCGGGCCTCGACCGATCCGGTATGGAAATTCGTTTTGTTGTCCGCATAATGATTTGGCATAGGTTTTTATGCCGGATGCCCTTCCTGAGGAAACCCTGGTCGCCTCTTACGACACACAGGGATATGGTACACCTATTCTAACCGGGGCATACACCGGATCTGGATATCCGGATCTGGATAAGATAATTATTTAATTTTTAAAAGTGATTCTTCACCATTGAGAGATAGGGCCAAAAACGATATAGTGTTGCGAATTTGGAAACTTACTGCACTCAACATTCAGTAGTCCCAATAGATCAGTTATATCGGTAAGTATGTGTTTTATAGATAGCTTCCTTTCCCTTGTCTAATGGGTAAAAAAATGTTTGTGCGTTGTGAGTTACTTTTGATATAAATAAAGTTACTTAATAAAAGGATTTCCTTTTATTGGAAAACACAACATGCAACAACAGCAACGCTTTACTACAGTTCTGCAGAGAACAATGACAACCCTCTGCCCTGGGATTCTCCGCGCACCGAGTGGGGGAGGGGTCGAGCCGCGCCGGAGCGCATAAAAGGGGAGTCCGCAAACGGGGGACAGGAGTCTGTCTGGCTGGTCTTGGTCGACATCGTCGTCTTCGTCCTCCTCCTGGCGATAGAGAGCCTGAGGAGCCGCAGGAGCTGGTCTGGAGCCTGGGGAGAAGCTGGTCTTGGTCATTGTCGTCGTCTTTGTCCTCCTTATCACAATTGAGAGCTCAAGCGACGTCAGTCCCCGCAACAACCGCAAGGGTCGCTCGCCGGTTTCTGGGTCCGGCTCGCCTCACCGAGTCAGCTTGAAGACCACACGAGGTGGGCAGGTCCAAGACAGACCCTGGTCTTCCGCCCGACTGTCCTCTGGGCTGGAGGTCCGAATAAAGACCATTGGTCCGATTCTTTGGGTGTGTGTGCGTGTGTGTGTCCGTGGGCACGTCTGCTAAGTAGTGAATCGTATCAGTGCTTTTTGCTTGTATATACGTGTATTTATTAATATTCGGTTTAGCGCGGACCTTATGTGCTCCCCTCACCCCCCCCCCCCCATTGTAAATAAACACCCCCATTTGTTCAACGTTTCAACTCGTTCATGTCCATTCTTTCATTGACTGAACATGCTGCGTGTTGGAAAGTTAGCCAGGCCGTTGCCGTTGTAATGGGATATTTGGAACCGACCGATCTTGGCGATCAAACCGCTCGGATCGCACATGGAAAGGGTACACTAAGCGGCTCGTTCCGTACGGGAGGCCATCGAGGGTGAATTTCCCCGGTAGGTTGGACCACGTGGGTATTTAGGTAAATTGAAATTGGCAATCGACCCTACCCCACGTGGTCTGTCTATTGGCGAACTTCGGTCCAAAAAGGGACCCGTACTTTTCCAAAGAAGTACGATCTGAATTCCGGGCGATCGGTTGAGCCGACTCTGCAGCTCCATCTCGCGGTCGTGCTTGCTGCCGACGCCCGGCCCCGCAACATTGGTGTTCTGGAGTACGATTTGGCCCCTCGGCCTCCGTAGAGAAATTTACGGGTCGGATCAGGGGTGTACAGAGTGACCCCCCCACACCCCCGTTCCCCTAAATTACTAGCGTTTTCAAATTATTTCCAGCACGCGACATGTCTAGCCAAGACGAGCTGAGGCAGGTGGGTAGTGGTAATAGTGTAGACGAATCTATGGCCCAGGACGAAACCACCGTGCAGGACACCGCCATGCAGGTTGACCATCCCCCACAACCGAAGTCAGAATCCGTAATGGGTGCAGGGGCGGCGTATGACAACCCCCCCCCCCATCAAATTCCCTCCCCGACCCCGGCCGGTTCCGCACACCATCATGGCCGATCGGCTGCGCCGAGTTCATTTGAACTGGGCCAGTTGATGGCAATGCTGGCAGAAATGAACAGCAAGATGGATGTGAGCGCGCAAAGTATGAACGACAAAATGGATGCGATGAAGGGCGATATACAAGCCACGAATGGCAAAATGGATGCGATGAGGGGCGACATGGATGCAAGTATGCAAATACTGCGGGGTGAGATGCAGTGCATGGGGTTGAACCTCCAGTCGGGGCAAGAGGTAATGAGGACGGGCATAAGAGGCATCATGGCGGCACCACGTGGCAGAGCGACCGAACCGACGAGAGGGTGTGTAACGGCAGTCCGGCCCGCAATGGACACGGGTAAGGTCGGGACGAGATGCCGTCATGATAATTGGAGAGACAAAGGAAGAAACTAATGAACATGAAGGGAGGACTGAAAAAGTCACAGAGACAGAAACGCAGGAATTAAAGAAATTAAAAGAGACAACGGAAATGAAAACAGAGACACGGGAGATAGAGGAGATAGAGGGTGAATTGGACGAAACTACAGACGAGCACACACAGGTAGAGCTAAGGAGGGACAATGGGGTCGAGCTTGGGAGAAATGTGTCATGACCCGGTGCGAGCAGCAGGATGGCCTCCTTAAGGAACGAGGGGAGACGCTATGCTCCCTTGAAGCAGATCGCGACGAGGTGAGTCCGGTCGTGCCGAACGAGGTAGTGGCTGATGGCTGATGCTAATGGTAGTGGGTGGCTGATGCTAATGGGTACACGTGCAGCTTGGGGGGTAAAGAGGCCCTGGGAGTGCTTGTGGTAGCGCAAATCCCCAGCGTGATTGTCCCGGTGTGTGTGGTAAAAAGTGTGAGTGGAGCGAGTGTGTTGAAACGTGCGCATAGTGTGAGTGTCATGGCGTGCGTGATTAAAATGGCGTGCATGAGTGCACGCATGGGAATGGACGGACCGGTCCAGACGGGAGACGGGAATGGCGAGCCTAAGAGGCCGTGTAGAGTTATTTCGGTAACCGCGCCAGTCCCGTAAGTCGCCGCATACGAGGCCCGTTCGGCATTTCGCAAACGGCCCTCGCGCGCGTGTCTTCATGGAGGGATTCCGGTGCGGGAACGTCCCGCGTTTCGGAAGAGACCGTCGCGCGGACGGTTAAAATGGCGGCGAGTGATTGAAATTGGAACGGACGGGTTCCCTCGTGGGCGTGTGTACGGGGCATCACATGCTGCATACCGCGTGTTCTGTTCGCAGAGCGGGTTTCCGGGACGATGCGCGCGTGCCGGCCTGCATGGCAAACCGCGCAGGTTCGGTGCGCGGGTGACATCAGCGGGAATCTCGTGGCATGAATGCCGGGCAAACAGCGCACATAGTCCCGCGGGGGGGGGGGGGGAATCCCGCGAGAGCGAGCGCTTGTTGCGATGTGCAGAGTGACGTCATGGCTGCACGGATCGGCCATCGGAGGGGATGTCGGTATCGCCCAAAGGGATGAACGGGCGTGCCGTAAACCGCCACCATGGCGCTGCAGGAAAAAAAAAAGCCTCGCTTCCAGTACGCAGCCTGAAAATTGGGCATAGGAGCACTAGTTAGTGGGATGGGTTAGCGTTAGTTAGACCAGCTTCATGGGGGCATGGTTTGGTCCTCATGGAGCCTGTGGAATGGGTTAGTTAGTGGGAATTTTAGGATAGATTTAGAGAATGGATTTTTGGGTTTATTTTGGAAACATTGACAGACATGGAATGTGTAGTGTGGACGTAGCTTAGCTACGTAGATTAAATGGAACGTGCGTTAGGAGAAGGGATGACGAGGGAGCACGAGCTAGTTAGGGGAATTTAGTGAGGAGAATGGCAGTGTTGAGTGATTAAGAAATGGAAAATGAAAAATATGCAATGAGTGAGTATGGGCCAGTTGGCCTGAGTGTGTATGGAATGATTGTGGAATGTATGGTGCGAATGAATGATTGGGGGGAGGAGTGAATCCCACCCAAGAGACCCTGGGGTCATTGTAATGGTAGTTAGTGGGTTAGTCAAATTTACAAAAAGGAGGTCGGTCTGTTGTTGGTATTGAGTGAAGGCATGACACCCATTTGGAGGGGTGCAAGAGTAAAATTGACCGGCTGGGAGCGTGGCTTGGGAAGGTGAGTACCGAGTAGTGGGCACCCGGGCACCGAAGTAGTCGGCAAGAGTAGGCTAAGGGTCCAAGGGACCAGGATAGTGTACTGGGCATGGGCGACCCACGGATCGGGACCCGGAGCACCAAAGATGCCATGTGGGCATGGAAGGCGGGCAATGCCAGGAAGGGCACCCCCCCACCTTGTTCATTGGGAGCAGGTAGGCTCGGAGACAGCCTCAGGGCCCGGGGTTGCCATATATAGAGTCCGGCAGAGGGGGAATCCCTGCCAAGTGAGCCACGCTGCCCAGCCACGAAATTGTGCAAGGGCACGAGTGAAAAATTTGAGGGCTTGGCCCAAATTTATAATGGACACCAGCACAGGCGACGGGAATCAGGGTTTTTAGAACTGATAGTTTAAACAGTACAAGGCTACCTCTTGACAGGCGTTTTGAAAAGCCCCGGGGTAGTTTAAAGTTAATAAAAAGTAAGAAAGTTAGGAGATGTACCCCTTCGCACCATCCATCCCTTCGCTCTCCGTAGGCCGCTGGACCCACCTTGGTAGATTGCTGAAATCTGAGGAGGCCATTCTGTGGCTTTGTTGGGCCTCGAGACAGGACGCTAGTCTCCCCCTGTTCCCCTCCAGAAAGGGAACGTAGGGGTTGGGAGTAGGCTAGGTTGACAGGATCGGTTAGCCGGACAAAGACAATAAAGTGGGTTAGGGAGATGGAATTATAAGAAAATAAAATAATAAAATTAAAAGGGGCCAAATTTGGTTGGTTTGCTGTTGCAAATTAAGGGAGTGGGTGTGGACAGAGACAGGCAAAGGCGATAGGATGGGGAGAGACAGTAGGGTTGGTCCGAGCCCGCTTTCGGAGCGGCAGGCACCACCGCACTCCCTCCAGACCAACACGGAACGAGACCAGAGGCCGGCCAGCTTCACCTGCCGACCTGTTGTGCTGTATCGCCTGTTCCGCGTTTGCCTTGCCATGCCTTGTTTGCCTGCCTCTGCCATAACCCCATGCCTGCTACCCTTTTGTTTGCATTGCCCCTGTGTCATCCTCCACCATGTGCGCAAGGATCATCCAGTGTTTGCAAGGACTGCCCTGCAGGCAGCCACACCATGGGGACTGCATTTGCAGCCCATGCACCGTTTCTTGCATCCATGTGTTTTGCATCTTCCATCCAGTTCATTTCAGGGAGGAGCCAGGGACTGCGTTGGGCAGCCTGGCTACCTCTTCAAATGGCCTGTGGGACGGCATATGGCATGCCGGGTTAGGGTGAGTTGCCTCCAGCAACTGAAGACTGAAAAAAAGAAGGTTCAATGACAAAAGAGGGACCTTTTGAGCAGGCCCTGAAGACGTCTGACCTTCAGCTGCAGAGCACTCACCCTCACATAACTGTTGACATTGCTATGCCTTTTTCCCACAGATGCCAGGTCCTGGGCCATGGTTAGTGTAAAATATTAGTTAAGGTAAAGAATGTAAATAAGTTCTGAACCCACCTGCATGTTTGTCATAGCGCAGCAATTATAGTTAAGTCGTCTGAATGAGTCTGATAGTTTAGCTACGCAGCGCATTAGGTTATTTATTTTTGGGACATGTATAAAAAAATGTCGCACTCAGGGATCCGTAGGTAAAACGTACTAGGGAAGAACGTACACATGCTGGTCACACGAAAAATTTGACGACTCGGGCCGAGTCTGTAAAAAGGGGAGGGGGTAGTGTTGCCAATTTGGAAACTTACTGCACTCAACATTCAGTAGTCCCTATCGAACAGTTGTATCGGGAAGTATGTGTTTTATAGATAGCTTCATTTCCCTTGTCTAATAGGTCAATAAATGTTCGTGCGCTGTGAGTTACTTTTGATAGTTAGGATTTCCTTTTATTGGAAAACACAACATGCAACGACAGCAACCCTTTACTACAGTTCTGCAGAGAACAACGACAACCCTCTGCCCTGGGATTCTCCGCGCACCGAGTGGGGGTGGGGTCGAGCCGCGCCGGAGCGCATAAAAGGGGAGTCCGTCAAACGGGACAGGAGTTTGTCTGGCTGGTCTTGGTCGACATCGTCGTGTTCGTCCTCCTCGCGAAAGAGCCTGAGGAGCCGCAGGAGCTGGTCTGGAGCCTGGGGAGAAGCTGGTCTTGGTAGTCGTCTTTATCCTCCTCATCACAATCGAGAGCTCACGCGACGCGTCCCCGCAAGAACCGCAAGGGTCGCTCGCCGGTGTCCGGGTTCGGCTCGCCTCTCGCCGGACAGAGTCAGCTTGAAGACCACACGAGGTGGGCACGTCCTGGTCTTCAGCCCGACTGTCCTCCGTGCTGGATGTCCGAATAAAGACCATTGGTCCGATTCTTTGGGTGTGTGTGCGTGTGTGTGTCCGTGGGCCCGTCTGCTAAGTAGTGAATCGTATAAGTGCTTTTTGCCTGTATATACATGCATTTATTAGTATTCGGTTTAGCTCTGCCCATATGTGCTCCCCTCATCCCCCATTGTAAATAAGCATCACCATTTATTCAATGTTTCAACTCGTTCATGTCCATTCCTTCATTGACTGAGCATGCTGCGTGTTGGAAAGTTAGCCAGGCCGTTGCCGTTGTAATGGGATATCTGGAACCGACCGATCTCGGCGATCAAACTGCTCGGATCGCACATGGAACGGGTACACTAAGCGGCTCGTTCCGTACGGGAGGCCATCGAGGGTGAATTTCCCCGGTAGGTTGGACCACGTGGGTATTTAGGTAAATTGAAATTGGCAATCGACCCTACCCCACGTGGTCTGTCTATTGGCGAACTTCGGTCCAAAAAGGGACCCGTACTTTTCCGGAGTTTTCCGCAGAAGTACGATCTGAATTCCGGGCGATCGGTCGAGCCGACTTTGCAGCTCCATCTAGCGGTCGTACTCGTGGCCAATGCCAGGCCCCGCAACAATAGCACTGCATAGCATGATATTTCAAAAATGTATTGGGACTGATATGTTCTCTTGGATCAGGCATTATGTGGTGGAGGTATGCGCTCAACCGAGTGCCCTTCTAGTTTAAATTGTTTTATGTCCCTTTTACAAATTACTAGTGCGGGCCCGTAGGGGCGTTACCGTAGGTGCGTGCCAGGATGTGCAGCTTCGTGCCTGCAGCATCAGGTCCCCAGCATCAATTGTGACGTCATATCAAACGAAGAAGAAGAATTGTGATGCCCCCTCTCTCTCGCCCCTCCTCTGTCCCCCCTCCTCTCTCTCCCCCCTTCTCTCTCACCCCACCTCTGTCCCCCCTCCTCTGTCCCTCCCCACCCCCCTCTTCTCTCGCCCCTCTCTCTGTAAATGTATTCACAAATGTCTACCAAGCACAACGATTAATTCCAACCTTGGGAAAAAAAACAGCTTTCAAACCCTTGGGAAAATTCAAACCTTGGGATTAATTAATAACTTGAATAATAATCAAACCTTGGGATTAAATAATTAAATAAATTAATAATTAAATAAGAATCAAACCTTGGGATTAATGAATTAATTCAAACCTTGGGATAAAACAGCTTTCAAACCTTGGGAAACACTTGGGAAACAGCTGAAATGGATGAGGAAGAACGATATCAAACTTTGAAAAGGCACATAATCAGGTCCCCAGTGTCGATTGTGATGTCATACCAAACGAAGAAAAAGAATTGTGACGTCAATCGTGCCAAATATAAAAAAATTAAAAATTAAAAATTAAGAAAAACCATTAATTGTGACGTCATTCGTGACGTCATAGCACCGTGCCCAGTCATTGGTTGACAGATAAATGGCCGTAACTTGGGAACCGCTTGTCCGATTGATATCAAACCTTGAAAAGGCACATCCGCGGGGTTCTGGCAATATTCCTGGCAAGTTTCAATCCGATCGGACCGGTGGTCGTCTGGTTATTAATAATTTGGGAAAAAATGGCATGATAAGGTGAGAAGGTGGAACGACACCTGTAGCTGCCATATATACACCTTTTCAACACTGAAAAAGCAATAAAATGGCCGTAACTTGGGAACCGCTCGTCCGATCGATATCAAACCTCGAAAAGGCACATCCGGGGGTCCCCGGCAATATTCCTGGCAAGTTTCAATGAGATTGGACTGGCGGTCGTCGAGAAACGGCGGTCGCAGACAGACAAACACACACACACACAGAGATTGCTCGAATTATAGATAGATATAATGGAAAGCTTTGGATTGTTATTCTGTACATTGTTTCAAAAACTATTTAGTTTAAAAAGAAATTATGTGAATGAGATACAATAGTCCAACAAATGCCAGTTTTTACTTTTCAATCTCGTATATAAGTTGATACGATCAGAAGAAGGGTAAAATAATTCTTATCAATCATACGTTCTTGAAATATTTTTTTAAAAACCAACAGATATAACTGCCAAGGACGGTCGACGAGATGATATGACATTTGATAGGTTGGGAGGGAAAGAGTGGAACAAAAATCACGTGACAAAATAAATAAATAAATAAATAAATAAATGGGAAACAACAAACAACGACGGTTGGGCTTGAAAGGCCACCCATAAGAATGCCATAATGTCATCTGGCATGGTGAACCCTTTGATCATTCTACTTTTGACTTGGCCAAACGGAATAAGGAGTTGGGAGTAAATGTAGACACCGTAGACAGAACTGAAAAATAATGGTAATTTCATCGACAAAGTCTGCAGGCGATGTGTGAAGAGATGAGAGAGGAGAAATAATAAATAGAGGGAAAGACACCGTCTTTCATTTAAATCGGTTGATAAAAAGATCGTCATGACTCGGACTATTGTATCTCGTTCGTAGAGCCTTTTGAACGGGCCAGGTATTTCCCGAGCTTGTTATTATGACGTGAATGCGGAGTTGAAAAATGGAGCTTTTTGCTGTGAACATCCGCAGTGAAAATGGCATTTTCATCGGATATTGTACACTTGTACTGTTATCATTGTTGCACAAGCCCAAAGAGCGATCTGAGAAAAAAACGTGTCTCGTTTTGAACCAAAATATTTACACCACCATCGTTATGTATCTCAGCAACCTTCAAGCTTGCAATATAGGTACAATTACTCTTTACAATCTGAAGTTTTACAATCAAATGTATCATTCTGCTCATTGTGCAATAAAAATTTTTTAAAAACCGAAACATTTACAGACACCTTACAACAAGCAGCCGTCCACTCTGGAAAACATGGCCACAACAAACACACCACAATCTAATTCACGATGTCTTGCCTTCTACCTCACACACACGTACTTGGCAGAGGAGGAGGAGGCCATTTGGCCCATCATGCCGGCACTGTACCCAACACAAACCAACATTCCCACACCACGCCTATCTCCAATGCATCCAGGTACCTAGATCTCAATCCCGTTTAAATCTATCTACCCACTCTACTGCCACTACCCTTCTAGGGAGATCATTCCATGCATGAACCACTCTTCGGTTGAAAGACCACTGCCTTAAAACTGTCCGAACATTCATCTTCTTTTCCCTCAAGCTTTGGCCCCTGGTTCTAACCAGTGTGACCACTCCTTGGCTTTTTTCACAAGATCTTGGCTATTCGT
>NC_140966.1:36190368-36292868 GCF_056783735.1 Eptatretus burgeri | reverse complement strand
ATTGAGGATCCACTGTAAGAATCTGCAGGCACGATCTTGTGTTCGCGATTGTCACGTGTACTCGGAAGGAGCGTCACCTCCATTCGGACCGCTCTCTGTGCTCGGAAAGTTTGGAGGCGCGCACAGCCACGCTTTGTTGTAGAGTCTGGCAGCTTGAGGGGCGGGCTCATGCCCGGAGTTTTTTTGGGGGGGAGTGAAGGGGGAGAAGGTTCCAGACGCTGTTTAGTTTTGCTGAATCAGTAAACTTGTGGCGTTTTTCTTGGTTTGTGTAATTTTTTTTTACAAATCCCTGCCACATCACCGCAGGGGGACACTGCAACGGCGGCACGACCGCGCATTCGTGACGAGCGATGCAGCCAGCAGGCACGTGTTGCGGCCGCTCGAGACCGAAGCGCAGAGAGCACCCTGAAGTGGACTCATCCTTTTCTCGCCATGCCTGGCTCCCCCTATGTTATTATGGCGGCAAATCACGGGTTATCATATTCGAGCCTCACGCTTCGGGTCTCAGGTAACCGGGTCAAGGTGATGCGTCATCGCCATTCCCACCTGTCATACAAAGAACTTCCACAAACCTGCGCTATGATAACCAACCTATGGTTGTTTATCCATGCTCTGTGCTGAACATCAAGGCAGGGAGCCGCACGTTCCGTTTACAAAGACTCGACCCTGGAGGTTTAAACCGTCGAGCTCCCACACTTGCAGCGGACTCTCCAACCGTCACGCTATATACCGAGTCTGCTTGGAGCTGTCGATACGAGGTTCGAATCCCGACCCAGCTCTATAAACCGTCATCCCGGTGTTTTGGCAGGCAGGGAGGTGGTTCCATCGGCGTGTACCGTCGCTCAGATTGTCGGATGGACGTTCAACCTTTGAGTGTCCCGTGTTGCCGTGTACTTGCGGGTCGCCCACCTTGTGGATGAGAAAGATCCCACGGTACTCATGAACAGTTGGCGACTTATCCGGAACCCTGGGTTAGTGGATTAAAAAAAAAATTCCGGTTAAATCAGCTCCAGTCGAACGTTAGGCCTGGCCAGCCAGTTCGTGAAAGACTGGCCAAAAAACCGCTCCCAGGCCGATCCCACAATGACGTGGGAATCATTAGGATTGTTTAAGGTGGTGAGTGAGATCGGGTCTCCACTAAGGGGTGCCATGTCGAGTAAAATGGAAAAGTTGAACCTATCTGTAGCTTTAACACACATATATATATATATATATATATATATATATATATATATATATATATATATATATATATATATATATATATATATATATATATATATATATGCAAAAGTAGGTATACAGTAATATTCCTGTTAATGTAGTATATTGGAATCCCCGAAACCAATATACTACAGTAATAAAGTTATCAGAAGTGCAGTCCTTACTGTATACCTACTTTTGCAGCCCCCTGTGTATATATTGTTGTGGTTACCAAATTCGCAAACCACCATTCAGGTCCCTTAGGTGAGATATCTCGGTAAGTATATGTGTAGTTAGGCCCAAACCCGTTGTCTAGTGGGAATACATGTCATTTATGCGTGCTGCGACTCTTCAGGATAGCCGTTTTTCTTTTACTTTCTTTATTTTGGACCAACCGCCATTGTCACCACCACCACCACCCACCACAACGCCGCTTCACCACAACAGCCACGACCTTTCCCGTCACACCTCGCAACCGTCGCATCGCCACCGTTCTTGCGCCGCTTGTGGGTACCGGTGTTGGACTCGTGCAGGGCGCGCGCCGAACAGCGTGTACAAAACCACGGATTTTCCACTTCAAAAACGGATCAAAAACGACACACGCCCACTTTTGTTCCGTCCAATCGGTGAGCGAGGGGCGATTTGGCCCCGCCTCCAGGGCGTTGGAGGGCGATCGCAATATGCAAATTTATGGATCAAAAAGCATTCACGCCCACTTTTTCTCGGGCCAATGGGGAGCGAGGTGAAAGGTCGAAGGGAGGGGGTCAAAGATGAGAGAGCGAAGCCACGGGGCTTATATAAGCGACCGCGTTCGTCAAGAATAGGGAGTTAAGACTTCGCGGGCGGTGGAGTTGGGAAGAAGAAGCAAGAAGGAGTTGGTCGTCGTCGTGTGCGTTGGAGTCGGAGCGAAGGGGACGGAGCTGTGGAGAGGCGGCGAGGGCAGACGAGGGGGTGCTCGCGTCGTGCCGGGAGCTGCACACCAGGGAGGCCGACGGCGCGACCTGGCCGAGGTGGAGACGCTCGTCGCGGGACTCGAGGCAGAGTAGAAATCCTCCTTTCCCCCGAGCATCAGCAACCCCCTCCTGTTTCCCCCCGCGCTGAGATAGTGCGACCAAGGGGGCCCCTTTCCCACCCCCTACCAGACACTGCCCGCGAGGCCCGCGGAGTTGAGGCACCATCACCGCTCCGCGTCTCATCACCAGACGGGTAGGCCCGACCCGGTCTCGGCCTCAGGCCCGCCTCATCTTTGAGGGTGTTCTTTTCCTTGGTTTTGGGTATGTGTTGTCGGCGCCGTCTGTGAAGTAAAATTGTATAAGTGTTGCCGTGTGCTCGCGTAATCGGTATTAGATCTGCATTGTCGCATTTGCTTTTGGTGGAATTGCATTGTGTTTCTCTTCTTTTCTGTGTGCTTTTGGTGGAATTGAATATGTGTGCTTTCCGTTCATCGCGAATAAATGTGCTTTTGTGTTGAACTGTTTCCCGCTTCGCTTCGTCATTTCTTTCATTGAATCCTCATCTTGCTTCACGTAAAGGGTTGGTAGTGGGCTGAATACGCCCGATAATTAATCGAACCGTCGAGGTCGACGAATAACACCGCTCGGTTATCCCGATAGTACGGAACGGGTCGCTTAAGTGGCCCGTGTCCGAAGTCGACCTGCGGCGAGGTGCGATCGCCCGGTCTACCCTCCGTGTGGGTACTTAGGTAGGTCGAATTTGGCGAGCAACCCTATCCCACGCGGGGGCTGATTGGCTCGATCGCGGTGAGACCGAAAGGTCCACCCGTGACTGGTTCCCGGCGTTAGTCCGAGAGGGTCATGACTGGATTGTCCGTCCGGTGGGCGACGTGCCGCGATTCGAGTTACGTGGCCGTCGCACGCCGGCGGGCGCGAATCTGTAACAAAATATATATATATATATATATATATATATATATATATATATATATATATATATATATATATATATACATACATATATATATATATATATATACATATATATATATACACATATATATATATATATATATATACATATATATATACATACATATATATATACATACATATATATATATATATACATATATATATATATATATATATATATATATATATATATATATAGATATATATATATATACATACATATATATATATATATATATACATATATATACATATATATATATATATATATATATATATATATATATATATATATATATATATATCTATGTTGTTGTTCGTCTTTTGGCTGCTCCCGTTAGGGGTCGCCACAGCGGATCATCCGTTATGATCCGCATACTGATTTGGCATAGGTTTTACGCCGGATGCCCTTCCTGACGCAACCCTGGTCGCCTCTTACGACACAGGGATAAGGATTGGGTTTCACCATGATTCCGGGCTGCCCTACACCCTCTCATTGCGTGGCCCAGTGCAGAGCTCCCATCCTCAAGCGATCCTCAAACCCAAGCCTCCGGGTAGCCGGATTACAGGTACACGCCACTACACCCGGATATATATATATATATATATATATATATATATATATATATATATATATACATACATATACATATATATATATATATATATATATATATATATATATATATATATATATATATATATATATATATATATATATATATATATATATATATATATATATATATCTATATATATATATATATATATATATATATATATATATATACATATACATACATATACATATATATATATATATATATATATATATATATATATATATATATATATGCTCTGTGCTGTATATAGCTATATATGCTCTGATCTCTGCAATTTTTGAGTGCATGAACAGACTGTTTTTGGATATATCAACACCAACCTTTTATTTAATCGATTGGTCCAAAAAGATGAATTTTTTTCTCCTGTTAAGTTCGTTTAAGTCATTGCAAAAAAAAAAAAGTTTATGTTTAATATTCGGGAAACATTTCCCCCAAAGTCAATGTTTTGGACGTGCTCCCATTATTGTGTAAAAACCGACGAGCGCTTTGTTGACTGCATTGAGCCTTTATCTGGAACTGCTCTCCCCGAACTGAGTCTTGTGCCAGGCCTTCGGGGAGTCCCTTCACCACCCGCCGACTGCCGTTCCCCGGTAACGTTGGAGCTGAATTCCGGTCTTTTAATACACAATGGGGATGCACAATTAAAAACAAGGAGAAATGAAAAAAAATTAAACGAGAACGCCACTCGGTAGAGCGCACGTCTCCACCGGGCTGAACAGTTTACGTTTTGTTGCCCACCGATAGGCCGGATCTTCACCAAAATCGAATCAGTTTGTCCTTGTCACACACCCAACCTGTCCACAAAATTTCATCCAGATCCGTCCACAACTTTGAGATATCCTGCACACAAATAGACAAATAAACAAATACACGGACAAACAAGATGTCACGCAGAGCATGATACTTGCAAAATACATAAAACAAATTTGACCTCAAAAATAATTGGTTGGTTGAATTCAGTGACCTGATATATATAAATCCTCTTCAAATTTCAAGTCAATCGGATGAAAATTGAGGATTTTAGAAATACCGCATTTGTTGTTGGCCTTAGGTCTATGTCGACCTTTTGACCTCAAAGACAATAGGCTTCTTCCTTATGACAAACTCTACCATATGGTGAAGTTTCGTGAAGATCGGTTTAAAATTGTGACCTGGAGGTGACAAACAGACAGACAACAGACAGACAGACAGAACAGGGGTGCAAATTAACATTTTTATCCACCGGCCAGCAGGGCTGGTGACTAGAAAAAGTAACCGGCCTAGCAGAATTTCTATCGGCCCGATAAAATAAAGACAAAAGTCACAAATTTGATATCAAACACTTTTAATATACTCGCATGAGTGAGTTTGATGAGTGAGGTTGGTTGGATGAGTGAGTTTGAAGAGTGAGGTTGGTTGGATGAGTGAGGTTGATGAGTGAGGTTGGTTGGATGAGTGAGTTTGATGAGTGAGGTTGGTTGGATGAGTGAATTTGATGAGTGAGGTTGATGAGTGAGGTTGATGAGTGAGGTTGATGAGTGAGGTTGGTTGGATGAGTGAATTTGATGAGTGAGGTTGGTTGGATGAGCGAGTTTAATGGAGGTTTGCAGAATGAGTGAGTTTGATGGAGGAGGTTGGGTGGGTGAGTGAGTTGGATGGATGGATGGGTGTGCTTGATGAGTGGGGTGGGGGGGATGATGCAGGGAGGAGGAGGTTGTGGCTGATGGGGGAGGGCAGGGGGTTGTGAGTAGTGCTGGGGGGCATTTTTGTGGGTGGTGGGGTGGTTGTGGCTGATGGATGATTGGGGGGTTGTGGGGGGTTGTGGGGGGTTGTGGGGGGTTGTGGGGGGGGTTGTGGGGTTGGTTGTGGGTGATGGACGATGGGGTGGAGGGGGGGTTTTGGGTGATGGACAATGGTGGGGGTACTACTCGTCCACCGAACCTCACCCATCAAACTCACTCATTCACCCAAGTTCACTCATTTAACCAACCTGGCAGTGATGGGTGTAGATAACCAAAAAGTTAACTTCGATAACGATAATCCGGTAATTTTAATACAAAGTTATTGGAAGTTAACGATAATCCGATAACGATAACTACTTTTTAACAAAAATTCAAAAAAAAACAAGGAAAAAGCTTAAAAATCCATAGAAAAGGCTGATTTATGCTAAACCCAAGAATAAAATAAGCATTAAGCGTGTTTTTAGAGTCTATGAGTCGTCACACACAGCACACACAGCACGTTTAACCGGACGGAGTCCAACATGCATTGGCAGGTTAACGGGACGGGTCAAGGACACAATGTGAATCCAACAAACAAATTAATGTCCGTTTCTTACCGAAAGAGCAACGGGAACAGGTCCGCGGAACGCTGCGCACACAAACAGGAAGGCACCGTTAATTCAAACATGAGAGGCCCGACCTTACAAACACACCGAGAACAGTTACAAACATGGCGCGATGGTATCTCCACGCCTCAACACTCATGTCCGATTGTCCGTCGCTCTGCTAAAGGTTAGACCGTCCTTGTGTTTGAATTAACCGATCTGTACGTTTCCCAACCTTGACCGAACCCAGTACCTGCAGAGTGCAGAGCCGAGCGGCCGCATGGCTGAGGAAGTCGCCATTGCAAGGCTTCTCCTTCCTCCTCCTCTTCTTCTTCCATTTTTCTTCACGCGGCGGCCTGATTCAGCATTATCTTGTAAAACAAGTAATCTATAATCATGGACATTTTTCTCCTCATTGATAATTAATTAGTTCGGCGAAATGCGACCCGGAAACGATTAAAATGTTATCGGACAAAAAAATTCACGGACATTATCGGACAAAAAAAAAATCGGGTTATCGGAAGTTAACTGGTCCGATAACGAGAAATGGAAGTTAACTTCTGATAATAGTCCGATAAAAAAAGTTAACATCGATAATTATCTGTTATCGGATTATCGCTTTTGTGCCCAACACTGCAACCTGGGCATGAGAAAATGTGCTCGAACCGCGCCAAACCGGCAAATCTCGCGCAATCTCGCGTGATTTGGAACGAGATGAAAACAGACAAAATGGCCGCCGCAGAATTACCAGTGATTTCTGCGGACAAAAACAGTAGTTCTAGTTGAGAAAACTAGTAGAGAAGCTGGTACAAATTGTACAAAATAACAGGAATCCCCGGTGATTCGCCAGCCGGGCAGACAAGGCAGGATTGTGTACCCACCCAGCACAAAAGTTAGGCGCCATTAGCAACTGGGCGGCCGTTAATTTGCACCCCTGCAGAATAACAAAATCGGCTAACCAATATACTTGAAAAATCTTCGATTTTGCAAGTAACAGACCGAGAGAGGAGAAAACATGATCTCCTTCACCTTCGGTGGCGTTGGTAAAGGCCCTGTCACACCTTGACGATTTAGCCAGCATATTCCGATTTATGAAAAATTTGTCTAAAACGCTGGCACACGTAGAATACGTCATGGGTACGTTTTGTATACGTTAAGAGCACACTGAAAAACACTGCCATATGTCGTCGTACGCTGGCTTTAAACGTTGTACTTTTGGGTTTTCCTCAATTTTTTTCATGCTTGAAATTTTACGACGTATGCCAGCGTATGACTCACACGTTCCACTACGCTGGCCATAAGTTGTAGGCACGTTATGCGATCGTTGACACACGTCGAAACACGTTACTTGTAAGTTACTCATAAGTCGAAACACGTCGAGGTAATGTTTAGCGTACCCGAAACTTATTTCTAACCTATGAGTAACGTTTTGTAAGCACGCTACACGAACGTTGTCCACACTTTGCAACACGTTACTTGAAAGTACTACTACTACTACCACGACTACTACTACCAACATCGACATCACTAAATTCTCTCGAACTACTACTACTAACATCGACATCACTAAATTCTCTCGAACTACTCCTACTACTACTACTACTAACATCGACATCACTAAATTCTCTCAAACTACTACTACTGCTACTACTACTACTACTACCAACATCGACATCACTAAATTCTCTCGAACTACTACTACTACTACTACTAAAATCGACATCACTAAATTCTCTCGAACTACTGCTACTACTACTACGACTACTACTACTAACATCGACATCACTAAATTCTCTCAAACTACTACTACTGCTACTACTACTACTACTACCAACATCGACATCACTAAATTCTCTCGAACTACTACTACTACTACTACTAAAATCGACATCACTAAATTCTCTCGAACTACTGCTACTACTACTACGACTACTACTAATAACATCGACATCACTAAATTCTCTCAAACTATGACTACTACTACTACTACTACTACTGCTACTGACATTGACATCTACTCAACATGGAGTCTGGAACACTGACGGGTTCCTCTTGTGAAGCCCATTTGTACATACCAATTCCCCTAAACGCTGCCAATATGCCATTATACGGTAGCTGTAAGTTAGAAACACGTTCAGGAATTTCTGTGGTCATCCGGAAGACGTCAATCTAATTTGTCTACATACGCCAATGTTCGTTTGAGATACGTTACACATAGGTTCAAAGCACGCTACACATAGGTTCAAAGCACACTACTAATAGGTTCAAAGCACGTTACTCGTCGGTTAAAAATTAAGTTTCGGGAATGCTAAACATTACCTCGACGTGTTTCGACTTATGAATAACTTACAAGTAACGTGTGGCCGACGTGTGTAAACGATCGCGGAGCGTGCCGAGAACTTATGCCAGCGTATGCGGAACTTGTGAGCCATACGTCGAGTATGTCGTAAAATTTTCAGCATGCTTGAAATTTCACGACGTACTAGACATACCACGGAATATGCCAGCGTACTTCATTGTTTTTCAGCATGCTTCTCACGTATACACAACTTACCCATACCGTATTCGACGTGTCCCAGCGTTTTAGACACATTTTTCATTGGTCGGTATACGCTAGCTGAATCGTCAAGGTGTGACTGCGATGTTGACACTTCCAATTTTCAGGCGGTTATGATTTATATCGGCATGCGGCAGGTTTTTAACAGAGAACGCCACGAGTTCGTCGGCGATACGTGCAGCGCACTGACAAAATTAAACTATCGTTGGGCATCGGTTGTGAACGCCGACAACAGGCTAAGCATTCGTTGGTACAAGTTATCTATAACACAACGAAACGTTTTGTGCCCGTTACTAATACGTTATGCATACGACCAACACGTTATGAATACGACCAAAGCTTTTTAAAAAAACTCAAAACTTCAGTGTACGCCAGCGTTTTACGTGAATTTTTATACGTTGCCATTCCTGGCTAAAACTTCAAGGTGTGACAGGGCCCTAATAAGCGACTCCTCTGCTCCTTCTTCTTCTTCCTACTTTTCTTATTACTATTATTATTATCATTATTATTCTTCTTTTCCTTATTGGGCAAGTCATAAGTCTCAGGACATGATTTTGGCTGCCGACTGTATCCAAGATTTGTTTAAACCATCTATTTCTAGTTTTATTTTTTGTTTTTTTTTCAGATAATACAAGTAATACGTTAAACCAAGATGGGAGATGGCAGTCCATTTACAGTGGCCTTTTTCCCCCCAAAGATGAAGATTTCATTTTGACAGTGCTGGCTTTCCAAAATGCTCCTCCAAGTCTTCTTGCACCTGTTTCATCGTCTTGTTTGTGTTTCTCCTCTCGTGGTACCACACCACGACTACCAGCCTCTCTTCCACTGTAAATGGACTGGTGTCTACCATCTTGGTTTAATGTATTTTTTGTATTATCTGAACAAAAAACAACAAAAAACAGTATAAATAGATGGTATAAACAAATCTTGTACAAGCAGCTAAAACTATGTCATGGGACTAATGACTCACCCTGTACATTTACCGGCCCCACTTATTCCAACCTTGTGCAGTTGAGTGGAGGGAAAGCATTCTGACCCACGTCTTTCTGTAACCAGCTGGACTGGGTGGACATTTGAATGTCACCGCAATATGTAATTTGTTTCGGCTACCAGGGATAAATCGCCTACTCTTCACGAAAGAAACTGTGGGAACTTTGAAGTTTGGCAGACTGGTCTTGCATCCAAATGTCCTTCTGATGGACCTCGCACAGACATTGATGCATCGCCCTCCATGTGAAAAACCAGGGTGACAGTTTATAGCCGGGTCAGCATACAAACCCAGATCACACAAACTCAAAGAAGCCTGGTGTTGGCTTAACGGTTAACGTGGCTGGCTTAAGATCTGAGGGTCTTGATTTTGAGCCCCTGTAATGCTGCTGAAATAACACCATATGGGTTGACTCAGCATGTCATCCTTCCAAGGTTAGCAAAATGAGTACCAGCTTACTGGTAACAGGGGGCACAGCTGTGCATTTCTCCAGAGAATGATGCAACCAGCAGCCTCAGGCTGCATATGAAATAACAAACTGAAAGGTGAGTGCATAGTCGAAGCTGTCCTTTTAAGTGGCTACATCCCTTGTACTTCCCTCGATCACCGTTATTGTGTCCAATGGTCGAATCGGTAGCTCCGAGTTTCAGCATGACCCGGTGACTACAAGAATGTAAAGCCAAGGTGTTCCGCTCTCCACAAACCCAACCGATAACCTCAAATTCTTCCTCATTGAATCAACACAAGAAGAGTGCAGAAATGTATGCGTGTGGCCCACACACATGAAACAAGTCTCAGAAATCTTTTCCACATCATTATATAGGCCACAGCATGTGTACACTGTTCACTCTGATATACCATTCCATGACTCCTGAATGAGTCCCATTAGAGCTCGAGACTGATCGTGAATACTGGAGAGAAAGTCTTTATAACCATCCATGAGCGTTGTTTATAATAATCATACTTATCGTTGTTTATATTCGACTCAAACAATATTATGCTTCTTCTGTTATTGTACCGTACAATGATTCTCCATAGCAGAGTGCGATAAAGTCACGAGGCATTGATTCACAATCACAAACCAAGTCGTTTTCCTAAAGTTTCGTGTTTCAAACATGTACTTTGAACTTTGTTCAATAAGCTATGATTAAACAGAACACTGTACACCTATTTATTTTATATTAAATTGAAGGTCACCTCTACTTAAACGGAAAACAATATGTTGGTTCATGCCATCTCGTACACATGTATATTTCGTGAAGTTTTGGTTATTTTTACAAAACAAATGCACAAAATGTTCATCACAAATAATCCCCCTGCATTAAGGCATTCACCTTTGTTGTGTCGATTTTAATTTTGATGTGGGATAATGGACCATCTGTATATGGGCTGTTTCACAGTCATGGTCATTTCTGGTATTTTGTACCCTTGCATGCTAAATAGCTAAATGAGAGGCTGTAGTATCTCTGTCATTAGGGCCAGTAGTTGGTACCAGTGATGGCACAACTTAGACCACTTTTTATTTGACAAAAAATGTCAATTTTTGGCAGAATGGCATAAAAATTGCCATTTTTTTTGACAAATAGCCGTCTCATTTTCTCCAGGCACACTGCATTCACAGTGTATAAACAAATACAAGCAGAAATTGGGACTTTTATTTGTTGTTGCATCAATTTAATACCTCTTCTGTACTTTGTCCACAACATATTATTCATTTCAGACTGAATATTTATTTCACCCTCAATAAATATGTCCCACCGTTCGTCCGTCAAAAAATGTCCTCTCTGGAAATGCATATTGTAGAAGAATTTTTTTATATAAATAAAGGGTCTTTTTAAAAGTTTATTGTGTGTTTTACCAAGTGTGTATATACCTGCACTGATATTATGCTGCAAAGTTTGAGTGTAACCAATAACCTTCTATTTGCATGGCCTGCACTGATTGCCTTACATGTGTTTGTCAAAAATGTGTCCTCTCCAGAAAAAAATACTCTCCTAACATCCTTGGGGTATTATTTTTAATAAGAAATATTCATCCAGATGCTCCAAAAATTTGGATTTAAGTATTGTAATTAAGAATGTTGGATTTGGAGAAATAAAATATAAAAATATTGAGTTTGAAGTTTTAGTGGTTGTGAGACAAACTTGGTACCCTCATTGTGAAACAGCCATATCACATACTGAAGGTACAGGTGATGAGGAGCTGAATTGAGCAAATTAAAATTGAGAGAATGAAGGTATGGGAGAATGATAGAACACAGCGCGGGTTGAGGAGTATGAAATGACAAAATCGTCAGGAGTGCAGGAGGAAGGAAGCTGGTGAAAGAGAGAAGACTGAATGAAGGTAAACATGAAGCATGTGAGAGTGGCAAGATAGGCTGTAGAAATACGCTCACTCACCTTTAAGATGTCCTATCAGGGTACGAATCCCGACCCACATTAAACTGTCATCCCGGTGTTTCATCGGCAGGGTCATTCATCAATGTGTGTACCATCCCTCGGAAGGACGTTTAACTGGGTGTTCTTATGCCAGCATTTGTTGATGGACATTAAAGATCCTATGGCGTCCTTCTGAAATAGTCGGTGAGTTATCGCCGGCACTCTGGACAAATTCCAAATTCCTGCCCTGACTGACTGCTGGGAGGGCAACAGCAAACTGTCCAGTGTAACCTTTATGAAGAGATGGCTTTGGCAGCTCTGAGACTGATGCTCGAAAAGAGTTGGTATGTTCATGATGATGGAGTCAATGGTGAAAGTGGAGAGGGGAGTCATAATTTTGCCATATCTGCAAACGTTATAAATATAAGTCCTCTAACATTCTTTCTAGATGTGATGATCCTTTCATTGATCAATCCACCATGATGTCGTTATTTAAGAAAGGATCCGGAGCAGAATTAGGGAACTATAGACCAGTTCGTTTAACTTCAGCTGTGGGGAAGATGTTGGAAACGATAATTCAAGATCAGACGGAGAACTACTTCGATAAATATTAACTAATTAAAGCAGTCAGCATGGATTTACTTAAGGTAGGTCGTTTTACCTAATTTATTGGAATTTTATGGATGATGGAAGTGCTGTGGATGTCATATATCTACACTTTCAGAGAGCATTTCATTCGGTACCACATAGGAGGAGGTTGTTAGCCAAGTTGATAGTTTACCGAGTGGCTGGTAGAGCAGCTAACTGTATTGGAAACTGGCTTAGTGATAGGAAGCAAAGAGTAAGTGCAAAGGAGAGGATGTCAGGCGAGGAGATTGTAAGTAATGGGATACCTCAAGGATCAGAATACTCGTCCCGTTATTATTCCTAATTTACAAAAACAATTCGGACAATGGGGTTACCCACTGGCTTTCCAATTTTTCAGGTGACACAGAGCTTGGAGATAAGATACTATAGATAGCAGAAAGGGAGTTGATCAGATTTAGCAAAATGCATATACTGTAGTGTACTTTCAAAGATTGAGCAAAATATTGGCAGATATGCATCCTTCGACATCCTTAGAAAACAAAAAAAATTAAACCATAAAGAAATGTAACGTGCTGGGAATGGGTAAGAATAATGATAATATGAAAATAGGAATTACATCATGTAAATAGGGCAGTCTTGGGGCGTGTGATGCAAGAGAAGGATCTGGGGTGGTATTAGATATTGGCAGTAAGCAGACAGCACAGTGCCAGGCAGCCCCAGGTAAAGCGAATATGGTTTTAGGTTGTACTCGTAGGGGGATAAATTATATATCAAAAGAGGTAGTGTTCATATTGTTAACACTGCATCACAATATATTAAGGCTTTGTCTGGAATAGCATGTGCAGTTTTGGTCACTACATTTGAGGAAGGACAGAGCTGCCAGAGAGAGGGTCCAGCAAAGAGTGACGAGATTGATTCCAGGTCTCGCTAAGCTAAACTACAAGGATGGCTGAAGGAGACAAAACTCTTTACAGTAAAAAGTACGTAATTATAAGGGTATCTGCTGAAGATGTTTAAGATAATGTAGGGTAGAGACAAAATAAGTGTGGAAGAGTTTTTGATCAGAATGGGCAGTGACAGGACCAGGCGCCACAGTTTCAGTGCAAAGTAGAGGAGAGTTAGGAAGGTAATAAGGCAATGGTCTTTCACTCTGAGAGTAGTAAATGCATGGAATGATCTCCCTGGAAAGGTAGTGGCAGATAAACAGTACATAGGTTTAAATTTGAATATTATAGGTACCGAGTAGAAGCATTGGAGATAAAGGGATACATGGACATAAGCAGGAATTGTGAGTAGCTGAGAAATGTATGGGTGATTGGATACGTGATAAATAAGGTGTTGTAAACGACGCTGCATCAACATTGGTAAACTTTGGAATTTTTTTTTTCTACAACATTTAAAATCTTTATTTTTTTTTTTAATTGAATTACATACTCGAACACTGTAGACCACAAATCGCCCACTTTTGGCATTTTCAAAACGCTTGAGTTTAGCAGTACTTGGACAAACTATTACAGCATTTTTACGTCATCACGACCAATCAAATTTCCCACTCGCATGTCCTTGTTTCTCAAGACTGGGTGGGGTAAGGTGTTCTATGAACTCTCTAGTTTTGTGATGTTATATATGTGTATAAAATACCCTGGTGATGTCTGTGCTTGCCCCACTGTTCTCATCCCCCACTCTTCAACCCCCCCCACACCCTCTCGCTGAGTGAATTCAAGTTGATAAACTGTTCGATTGAACTTATATGGTGTCGATGTACAACAGCCATGATGGGCCAAATGGACTCCTGCATCAAAGTTCCTTGTGTATTCTTGTGAGTCTTCCAACCATGAGTTTATTCCACAACCCAAAATACAGCACAGCACACACAGCATCTATTCTCAGGACCCTTCAGCCCTTCCTTTTCCATCCCATCTATATTTCGATAGAGAGAACCTCCACAAAGGATGGGTATGTTCCAATAGTGGTTAGGCTCTAAAGGGCTTTAGAGAGTAAAAAAAAAAAAGGTCCAAAGAGTCAAAGGAGTCTTAAAGTGTCGAAGGGGTTAACAGGGTCTAAAGGGTCAATGGGTCTTACAATGTCTGAAGGGTAATATGTTCCTTTAGTCGTTAGTGGTTCAAAAGGTCTAAAAGGTATATGGAGTCTTAATGGGTCGATTGGGTCGAAAGGGTTGAAAGGGGTCAAAGCATTTTAAAGGGTGTAAAGGTCATAATGGGGTCTAAAGGCTATCAAGGGGTCTAAACGGTCTGCAAGTCCAAAGGGTGTAAATGTCTCAGGGGTCCAAAGGGTCTATAGGGGTTTAAAGGGTCATAGGGGATATGAAGGTCTTGATGTCAAAAGAGGTCTGTAGGATCTGAAGGTTGCATTCCACACAAGGATACACACAATTAAATTAGACGCAGGTGGAAGCCATTCGGCCCATCATGTCTGTGCCACGTCAACACCACACCAATTTATCAATACTATATCAAAACAAGAAAAATGCAAAATGTTGCTTTTTTAAAGTGTTTTTGGAGTTTTTTTGTATTTCTTTTTTTTTTTTGTATACATTGTCGAGGCTCATATGAGAGCCAACACACAACGCACAGCAAGAGGGGCATGAGACAAGAGGGAAGGACAAAACGGTGGGGAACAGAGACATTAGATCTGTGGAAGGGAGAGGGATGGGGCGGGGAACACGGGGTATACAAGATGGACATTACAGGGACTTTCAGGAAAGAAAGCAGGGAATTTTTGAAGGAGATGGGTTTGGGGTGGATTAATGGGGGTAGAAAGATCGTGGTTACGGATGGGGGAAGATATGAGGTGGAGGTGAACAGTTTTTTTGAAGGCCTGGAGGGAAGAGTGGGATTGAAGAGAACATGGGAGTTTGTTCCAAAGGCGGGGAAAAAGAGGAATGAAAGAATGAAGGTGAGCATCGATTCGTGATTTTGGTAGTTTTATCAGAAGGGGGTTGATGGCGGACCTTGAGCGCCATGCGAAAATATGGGGGGGGGGGACATTTCGCAGAGAGAGCAGGGGGGGGGGAGACCGGAAAGGAGATGGTAGAAGACAGAAAGACCACCGACCTGCCTGCGGTGAGAGAGTGAGATGCCCAAAGACTCAGCCTCACTGCGGGAGATACCAATGATCCTAAATGCCTTGGTTTCCACAGCGTGAAACTGAGAAAGGTGAGAGGCAGGAGCACCAGCCCAGAGGGGAGAGCAGTACTCCGTCAGGCTGTGGACAAAAGCTTTGTGTGTGGTCAAGAGCTCAGGTGGGCCGAGTAAGGACTTTGCACGACGGAGGATTCCAAGTCGGTGACTGGCTTTGGATGTCAGTTTGGAAATGTGGCTTTCCCTGGAAAGATCATGGCAAATAGTGAAACCCAGAAGCTTGAAAGAGAGGACTTCTTCAAGAGGATTGTTGAGAAAGTACATGGCGGGGGAGGGGAGGGGTTCTAAATGGTCCTTTCGGGGAGACATCGTGAGAGTGTGAGATTTGTCCACATTGAAAGACATGTTCGAAGTGTTGGACTAGTTTGTGATTTTACCCAGATCTGCAGAAAGCAAAGAAGCTGCTGCTTGTCGGTCTGAGGGATGACAGATGGTACGACAGAGGGTGGAGTCATCAGCAAAAAGATAAAGAGGATTTTCCAGAGAGTCGGAGAGATCATTGATGAAAACCAGAAAAAGAACAGGGCAAAATATTTTTTTGTTTGTTTTGTATTTTATTTTTCTTTCCAGGGTAGGGGGCATGGGTGAAGACCATATTGGGTAAAAAAAACACACAATATCAACCACACAACATCCCTTGACGAGACCCCCAACAAAACTCCGCACACATACATATAATCACCCATCAATGCTCAAGCTACATAAAAGTCCTGCCATCATCCCAATACCCCTCTATCTCCAACACTTCCAGGTACCTATCCAATTACGATTTAAACTTATCTGCTGTTTCTGCTGCCACTACCTTTCCAGGGAAACCATTCCATGCATTATCTACTTTCCAGTGATGTAGTGCCAAATTTCGAGTTACTTAATCTCTGCAAGAATGTCAGCCATGACGTCATCGCCAGATCGACCATCACATCAAGTTTTAACAAGCCACTACACCATTTGAGTACCCAAAATGAGTGATAAATGAAATACACATATTTTAGCTTGACAAACAAAAGCTTCAGAATTCCAATTTTTTTAAAAGTCACATCATTTAGTCTCTACTCTCTAACCAACTATGTATTGAAATATAGAGAAGTTTTTATTTATTTAGTACCATGTGGTAAGGATGGCTGAGGGGTACACACACTCACCTCAAACCTGTCTCGTCTGGTTTAGAATCCCGACCCAGCTATAAACTGTCATTCCGGTGTTTCACAGGCAGGGAGCTTCATCAATGTGTGTGCCGTCCCTCTGATGTACTCTGATGTCCTTCCCTCTTCTGTCCCTCCTGTCTTCTGCTCCCCTTGTTGTACATTCTGTGCGTTAGCTCTCATACGAGCATCGACGGTGTATACAAAACAATCCCCACAAAAACAGGGCATCCTGTTGGTATTAGTTATTTTGTTGTTTTTTCACATTACTTGGTGTCTTTCTTGGAGTTGACGAAAGAAGATAAAGCTTTGTGGCTAGATACACATCCGAGAGTGTTGAAGGAGATGGCAGAGCAGGTAACCATGATGTTAACATCTATAACATCACCCTTGTCTGCTCGACGAACATGAGTCCTTGCCATTGATGTATTATAGGCCTACCTTTGCTCATACAACGTGATAGCCATTCAGATTATTCACAAGAACAGCCACATCACTGATCTACCCAGAGTCCAGACTTCAACTGGTTGGAAAAATCCAAAGTTTTCCATGCCTTCACATCTTCCAGGGTGTAAATACTTTTTGTAAACATAAGAGAATTTACTATATCTGGATAAAAAAATGTTTGGAAGTTTGTCTCACTTTTGGACCATGCTGTATTCGGCAATTCATACAAGTCTTTGCGTGCTGATAACCTGTATTGTAGTATCGCTCCCGATACAAAGTGTCCAACGTCCAACTATTGACATGTCCATCTTCGCGACAGGCTTTGACCGCAATTATTTGGCCATTAAACTGATGAAAGCACACAAAGCACAATAACTCAACTGATCATGAACGTGGAGTGTTTTGTTTAACTTTTGCATAGCGAAGCTCTGTCTCGGATGGATTGAGGTTGTGGAGCACCGCTCCGGTGCACTCCGGCTGGACTACACCTCGGCTACTCTCTGAGTGAAAGACCCCTGCCTTTCTGCCGTCTTAACTCTCCTCTTCTTTACTCTCTGGCTATGGCACCTGATCCAATCACTGTCAACTCTGCTGAATAATTATTTTGTACTTATTATGTCTATACCCTTTATTATCTTAAACCTCTCCATCATATCACCTCGTAAACCCCTCCTTTCTAGTGCATAAATCCCTGTCTCCTTCAGCCGCTCCTCATAGCTGAGTCTCACTCGGTCCAGAATAAGTCCAGTAGCCCTGTGGTAAACTCAGCTCTCTATGGCATCTATGTCCTTCCTAAAGGCCCAGTCACACCTTGACGTTTTAGCCAGGAATAGCAACGTATAAAAATGCACGTAAAACGTTGGCGTACGCTGAAGTTTTGAGGTTTTTTTTAAGTTTTGGTCGTATTCATAACGTGTTGGTCGTATGCATAACATATTAGTAACGGGCACAGAACGTTTCGTTGTGTTAAAGATAACTTATACCAACGAATGCTTAGCCTGTTGTCGGCGTTCACAACCTATGCCCAACGATAGTTTAACTTAGTCATAGCGCGCTGCACGTATCGCCGACGAACTCGTGGCGTTCTCTGTTAAAAACCTGCCGCTCGCCGATTTAAATCATAGCCGCCTGAAAATTGGAAGTGTCAACATCACAGTCACACCTTGACGATTTAGCCAGCGTATGCCGACCTATGAAAAATGTGTCTAAAACGCTGGGACACGTCGAATACGGTATGGGTAAGTTGTGTATACGTTAGGAGCACGATGAAAAACAATGAAGTACGCTGGCATATTACGTGGTACGTCTAGTACGTCGTGAAATTTCAAGCATGCTGAAAATTTTACGACGTACTCGACATATGGCTCACAAGTTCCGCATACGCTGGCATAAGTTCTCGGCACGCTCCGCAATCGTTTACTCACGTCGGCCACACGTTACTTGTAAGTTACTCATAAGTCGAAACACATCGAGGTAATGTTTAGCATACCCGAAACTTAATTTTTAACCTACGAGTAACGTGCTTTGAACCTATTAGTAGTGTGCTTTGAACCTATGTGTAACGTATCTCAAACGCACATTGGCGTATGTAGACGAATTTGATTGACGTCTTCCGGACGACCACAGAACTTACTGAACGTGTTTCTAACTTACAGCTCCCGTATAATGGCGTATTGGCAGCGTTTAGGGGAATTGGTATATACAAATGGGCTTCACAAGAGGAACCCGTCAGTGTTCCAGACTCCATGTTGAGTAGATGTCAATGTCAGTAGCAGTGGCAGTTGCAGTTGCAGTAGCAGTAGTAGTAGTCATTGAGAGAATTTAGTGATGTCGATGTTGGTAGTAGTAGTAGTAGCAGTAGTAGTAGTTCGAGAGAATTTAGTGATGTCGATGTTGGTAGTAGTAGTCGTAGTAGTTCGAGAGAATTTAATGATGTCGATGTTATTAGTCGTAGTAGTAGTAGTAGTTCGAGAGAATTTAGTGATGTCGATGTTGGTAGTAGTAGTAGTCGTACTTTCAAGTAACGTGTTGCAAAATGTGAACAACGTTCGTGTAGCGTGCTCACAAAACGTTACTCATAGGTTAGAAAGAAGTTTCGGGTACGCGAAACATTACCTCGACGTGTTTCGACTTATGAGTAACTTACAAGTAACGTGTTTCAACGTGTGTCAACGATCGCGTAACGTGCCTACAACTTATGGCCAGCGTAGCAGAACGTGTGAGTCATACACCGGCATACGTCGTAAAATTTCAAGCATGAAAAATTTTGAGGAAAACCCAAAAGTTCAACGTTTAAAGCCAGCGTACTACCACTTATGGCAGTGTTTTTCAGCGTTGTCTTAACATATACAAAACGTACCCATAACGTATTCGACGTGTACCAGCGTTTTACACAAATTTTCCAAAAATCGGCATAAGCTGGCTAAAACGTCAAGGTGTGACTGGGCCTTAAGTTGTGGTGACCAAAAGTGCACACAATATTCTAAATGTGGCCTCACTAAATTCCTCTACAATGTTAACACCACCTCTTTTGATTTATAAAGGATCCCCCTCCGAATAAAACATAAAATCCTATTTCCTTTACCTTGAGCTAGGTGGCACTGTGCTGCCTGCTTACCTCCCTTATCTATTACCACCTCCAGATCCTTTTCCTGTGTAACATGCTCCAAAATTACCCCTTGCATCATGTAATCTCTGTTGTCATTGTTCTTTCCCATCCCCAACACCTTACATTTGTTCAGGTTAAACTGCATCTGCCAATCTTTTGTCCAATCTATGCAAGTATCAATACTTTCCTGAACCTGATCATCACCCCCTCTGCTAGCCGCCTTACCTCCAAGCTTATTCCAATAGTACTTAGGGTTTGAAGGGTCATACAGGTTTAAAGGGTCTACCCTATCAGATCTCAATGGGTTTGAAGGTGTCAAGGGGTCAAAGGGGTCGAACGGATGTAAATTATTTTCAGCATCTAAAGGATATAAAATGTCTAAAGAGTCTTAAAAGGTCTAAGAGGTCCAAGCAGTCTCAAGGGTCGAAACGTTTAAAAGGTATATTCTCAGAGACGAATCACGGTGCAACTGATATCAAACAGCACAAAATAAAGAATCTTAAGTACGTAGTTGTGGTGTATTGGATCAAGTGAGGTCATAAACATGCACTTGTCCCTCCACGGGCATAGTCCAGAGTTGGAAATAATGCATAGTACACGTTTGAGGTTGTCAAGATGATGCTCTGAGCAGCCAGTGACGAGGATGTCATCTTGGTAAGTGACATTGTGGGGTTCAGCAGTGAACAGGCTATCTATACAACGTTGGGAGATTTCCATGGCCGATTTGACACCAAAATTCAGACGGTTATATCTGTAGCGCCCCCGATGCATGTTGATGGTGAGATATTCTTTGGATTCTTCATCCAAAAGAACTTGTAGGCAGGCTGATCTCATGTATGCCTGGTGTTGGATTAATGGTTAGGGTGGTGGGCTTGGGATTCTAGGATCCTGAGTTCAAATCCCACTTGGCTGTTCAATTAATACAATGTGGGCTTGACTCTATCTGTCATCCTTCTGAGATCGGCAAAATGAGTGCCAGCATGCTGGTATACTGTGCCGGAGTGGTGACCCGTCCAGGATTGTGCCCAATAGCCAAGGAGACTGCTTAGGCAGCACCAAAGCTTTGCACAGAGTATGGTCCCAATGGATGGATGGATGGATGGATCTCATGTCAAGCTTGGTGAAGGACTGTCCTCTCAGTTTTGCATCCAAGTCATCAATCCTTGGTATGGTATATTTGTCTGAAGTGGAACATTTGCTGATTGACAGTTGGTAATCACCACAAAGGTGTATTGATTTTTCTGCCTCACAAGAGGAACTACTGCAGCAGTTCAGTTCGAGTGCTGAACTGACTCAATGATAGCTAACTTTTCCAGTCTGACTAATTATGCATCAACCTTTTCTTTCAATGTGAAAGGAACTGGGTGTGCTTTGCATAAAATTGGCTTCATGTCTTTCTCAACGTTTAGTTTGGCTGCGAAGCCCTTCAATGTCCCAAGTTCATCCCTGAAGATTACGTACTTCCTCCCTGAAGAGTACCTCCTCGCGTACTCTCGTACAATTAGTGCCCTAGAAGCATGTAGTCAGTGGATGTGTTTCCAGTTGAGTTTGATAACATCTAGCTCAGTTTGCCCACGTAGTGTGGGTCCATCCCAAGGGATGACCAAAAGTTTTAATTGGTGAGTGTTGCCATAGGTTACTATAACATCACATGACCCATGGGCTTGTATTGACTCACCAGTGTATGTAGTGAGTTGAATTGAGGACCTACGAAGGCTGGGTTGTTCAGCATTCCCTCACAGGCTCCGGAAAGCTACTTCACTCATGAGTGAGACAGCAGCACCCGTGTTGACCTCCATTTCCACGTTGCGTCAATCTCACTCTGCCATAACCAGTATAAAATCAGACTGTCCACCAGACTTTGTGTGGAAAAGGTCATATGACTGAACACTGGGGCTGTTAGGGCTGTCTCCATCAGTCATTCATTTCTGGTTATGCTCCGAGTTGAGGAGGTGGGTTTTGCCTTCGTCTCTCCTTTGTCCCCATTTGAGACAAGGAAGCCAAGTGAATATGACCCACTTTGTGGCAGTAGTTGTAAACAGCATTCTCAAAGCGGCACATAATGGGAGAATGCTTTCCATTGCAGTGGAAACAACATTTACCATCACCTGCCCTGAGTAGTTTTTGGGTCAGATGTTGCTCCTTTTTGTGGTCGGATGTTGTTCCACCCGGTTGACCAATGACAGGTCAGTCCCAGGCTGGCAAGTGATGGATCGACCAATATCTGCAGTCCTTTTGTCCGCACACTCCATTGCGATACCAATGTCTTTGACATTGAAAATGCGAAGAGTCCGTTCAGTAAGTAGGCACCATCAAATTTGGTCTTGCTCAACTCCCATGATGAGCAAGTCCCTTAGCATGTCATCAGATATTGCCCTAAATTGGCAATGCTAGGAAAGTTGTTTCAAGTGAGCCATGAATGCTGAAATAGACTGTGTTGGGGCTCTGGCGACACATGTAAAAGTTAAATTGACTCACATTGACTGAAAGTGTGGGTTCACAGTCAGTGGAACCAGAGACTTCATAATGACAAAAATGCCCAACAGTGCTCAATAAACATCGGGGACCTGGTGTTTGTGAAAAACTTTGGTCATGGATAGACTTTCTTACCAGGGAGGGCTCACAAAAATGAGGAACTGTTGTCCAACACGATCAAACTCAAGGACAATCGAGTGTCCCGGAGACACCTTGATCATGTCAGGTATTGGTCTTGTAATCCTGTCATCTTCACAAATGATGTCTTGCCACTCCCTGGACCTGTGAACAGTGGCATTGCTGCTGCAGATGGTGCTGCACCACTCTTCTGAAGCAGTCTCCAAAAACGACTCTGATGTTGCAACACCACCAGTGAAGCCATCCTCCTCACATACTCTATTGCACAATAAAGTGAGAATAAAATTGTATTCTTCAGTGGTAATGAGTTGACTCGTTATTTCAGGCTTTGCACCCTGACAATCGTGATCATCCAGAGTTTGAAAGGGCCATAACCACCTTGATTTGTAGCTGATACTCATATACGGGGTGTTTCAAAACAGTGGACTATTTGAACGTTTTATTGGAGAAAAATTACAAAGGATAGCAAGTTTAGTGATACATTTATGGAAAAGCACACACCACACTCATTATACTGCTTGCAATTGACATTTTCAATATGTGCTCCACACCTCTGTTCAAGCAGGCTTTGTTCCTGACTGAAATTCTCCACAACTCATCTGCAAGTGGCTGGAGTGGTAGCCTGATGGAAGTCCTCCACCTCTTGCTTTAAGATAGCTATGGTTCGGGGTTAGGTGGTGTAAACTTGACCTTTGGCAACACCCCAAGATAAAAAAAAAATCCAATGGATTCATATTCAGGATGTGGAGCACCGACTCATGCGCTGTACCCAGGCTGATGACGTGATTTACCAACAGTAGCTGGTGGAGCAAGTCAATGGTTTCACCTGCAGTGTGTGGTGGGGCACCGTCCTGCATGAACCATGCAAGTCTGAGTTTGTTTGGAGACAGAAATTGAGTGAGATCAGCATGGAATAGGCATAAGACCTTGCGGTACTGCTCACCGTTGACTGTCACCTTCTTCTCATTGGCGCCCTTGGACCAAAACGGTCCCAGCATACCCCATCTAGCATTCAATGCACAGAAGCAAGTGGACTTGCAGCCCTGAAAAGACATCTCAGATACCTCCTCAGGAGGCTCAGCACCACAGAAGATGTTGTTGTGATTATTGGTAGCCCCATTCAAATGGAAGTGTGCTTCATCACTGAACCGCAAAGAGTTGATCTAATTTGGGTACCTTTCCATTCGGTCACTGAACCAATCACACATTATTACTCGGCTTGCCATGTTATTCAGACTGAGTTTATACCTTACAGATATGATGTAGGGATAGAGCTTGAGTTCAGAAGTGAGAATGCACCATACAGATGAGGCTGAGATCGCCAGTTCACAGGAACGCCAACGTGGGATTTCTTAGGACTTTTGATTGCAGAATCTCTCACAAGATAAATGTTCCCTTGTTCCTTGTTAAAACTTCGTGGGTAGCCACTTCTGCCTCTTCGTTTGATTTTTCATGCTTCCATCTGCTTCGACATGCTCCACAAGCCGCTGAATGCTCCCATTGGAAGGTCCATTACGGGTGTGAGCATTCTAATACTGAGAGCATCATCGGTGCACCTGCACATAGGATTTTGTCTCAAACCACAAAGTCACGATTTTCAATTTTTGTTCCATTGTGAACACCAGAGTTGACGTAGCGTCCTACTTACTACTTGTTAGAAATGGCATACCACCACCACCACCACCACAACCTTCAAGAGAAACGACATAGCATTAGAAACAACAGAATATCAGGCTGTTCAAATAGCCCACTTTTTTCATGATCTTAATTGTATTCTTCACTGGTGTCTTCATTACTCTTTTATTCATCATCAGCGAATACCACCCGTCGCTTAGCTGACGGGAATACTAAAGGAGGGAGGGAAAAAAGAGGGGGAAAGGGGGAGAGAGGAGCGAGGGGGTTGCGAGGAGGGGTGGGGTATCGAGGAGGGGTGGGCGAAGGGAAGACAGTGTGAGGTGAGAGGAAGAGAAGGCATATGTGCGGTAGCGCATGAATTACTGCTTGGATGCGTCCAGAGACAAACACCGTCCGGATGCATCAGGAGCCAAATGGGCTGGAGACAAACACTGCTTCGACATGTCTGGAGACAAACTCCTGTCCGGACATAAACACCGCCCAGACACGTCTGGAGACAAACCCTGCCTGGACACATTTGGGGACAAACTCCGTCCAGGTATAACCACTGTCCGAATATGTCCAGAGTAGAGAGAGGGCGAGAGAGAGAGAGAGAGAGAGAGAGAGAGAGAGAGAGAGAGAGAGAGAGAGAGAGAGAGAGAGAGAGAGAGAGAGAGAGAGAGAGAGAGAGAGGAAGGAAGGAGGAGGAGGAGGAGGAGAGAGTGAGAGTGGTGTGAAGGAGGGTGCTGCACTGTATTGGGTGGGGGTAGAACAACGATGGGACAGAGACAGAGCGAGAATTATGCTTTATGAACAACACATACACAATAGAACAAGAGAGAACTGTGCGTCATGATGTACTGTAATGACCAAATGCTCAATTGGAGTCATAAGCTGCAGAGTCACCATTGAATGTGTGCATGTGAAAACACACACACACACACACACACACACACACACACACACACACACACACGCTTGGCTGATATCAGCAACAACCCAAAAACCATGAGTGGCTTTCACCGAAAAACAACATTGCGTTTATGTAGATGTTTCATCGATATGTTCACAAACATTAATCTTTACAAACAGCTGCATGTGACGGGTGGAAAAAAAATTTGGCGCAGTAATTTAGAAAACACGTTAATACGGTAAACGGCTCAGAAATCGGGTGTTATTTCGCAACAAGTTCACTCAGGGTGATGGAGCACAAACCACTTGCTTAGGGTGACGGAGCATGAACCACTCGCTCAGGGTGATGTAGCATGAACCACTCGCTCAGGGTGATGTAGCACAAACCACTTGCTCAAGGTGACGGAGCATGAACCACTCACTGAGAGTGACGGAGCAGGAGCCACTTGCTCAGGGTAACAGAGCACAAACCACTCGCTCAGGGTCACGGAGCACGAACCACTCGCTCTGAGTGATGTGGCGGGCAAAAGCGTCCACAGTGAGTGAACGATTCACTCAGAAGGACATAGCGCGGAACCACTGTCGTCTGCAAGGAATTCAGCAAGTGGCTTAAGCACTCATGCAAAACTCCAATTAAATGGTTGGTAATGAATGGTTGGTCAGGTTGTTGCTGCAGACCATGTAGGATCCCTTTAACTTTAAAGCCGGTCTTCACCGTGCATGCAGCAGTTAATGAAATAAAATGAATTTGTTCAAATAATGAGTTTATCCACAAAAGATTTGCAGCTTAATGCAGAACAACCCTGGAGACATCGCAAAGTTTAATCACCCATGAAATAAACATTGCAGATAATTCACCATTTTGCCTGCTCGTCTATGCACATATCACGTGGTCCATCAGTTTGCGGTTCGCGCAAACGTTCTAACTTTTTTTTTAACGTCCGTTTTTTTCCAGATTCGCTTTGATTTCCTGTTGAGCACCTCGTGAAACCTCCGAAAATATACACAGTTCTGGCAGATGCTATGGATCAGAAGTCCCTCTGGGGGACAGAGTGTGAGGTTTAGTAGTGAATGCATTAAATCATAAAGCTCAATGAAGCTGGCTTAATTTTGGCGCATTCCTAAATTTTTTGTTCACCCAATATAATTCTCCAAAAAGTAAAAACAGATAAGTTGAATGCTTTGGAAATTTCACATTTTCTTGTGTATCTCTTTAGAAGGAGGGAACATTGCCTTGTCACCCATGATATAAACATTACAGATAATCCATCATCTTGTCTGCTCGTCTGCGCATGCATCACTTGGTACATTGGTTCGGGGTCCGTGCAAACGTTATAACTTGTTTTTCAAAACGTCCGTTTGTTGTTGTGTTTTTTTTAACCAGATTTCCTTTGATTCCCTGTAGAGCACCTTGTGACGCCTCCAAAAACATAGAAACAATTCTGGCAGACGCTATTGAGAAGCAATTGCTCTTGGGGGACAGAGCTCAAGGTGTCACAGTGAATGCATTAAATCATATAGCTCAATGAAGCTAGTTAATTATGACATGTTCCTAAATTTTTTGTTCACTCAATATAATTCTCCAAACAGTTGAAAAAGGTAAGTTTAATGCTTTGGAAATTTCACATTTTCTTGTGTATCTATGGAGAAGGAGGGAACATAGCCTTGCTTGCTTAAAGTAAATAGGTATATCGGCTTAGGTATAAGACTCGTTATTTCTTTAAATTATCAGATTTCACAACATATTTCGACATTTATTTAGTCTGGACGAGAAATACTTTTCTTTCCTCAAAACCGAAATAATAATTCGATGATATACTTTAATTAGTCTGTGAGAGTGGATCGTGGAAAATTGCATCATATAATGCATGAAATCGCTCCAATCCCCTAATTTGAAAACTATAGTACTTACAAAAGTGATGTATACAATTCATAGCTCTGATGAACAGGCATTTTTTCGATAATATGACTAAAGAAAGTGGAAAAAAAACACTTTATTGTAAACAAACTGTTGTAGCCTGTTCCAAATCAAGGCATGGTTGAGCAGGCCAAAAACATGGCGGCTTCAGACCCCAGCGAGTTTACCCAGGATACTCCGTCAGACCCCAGAGATCGAAGTGGCCAAGGATTGCCTGACAAATGATATAACTAAATGAGGCCTTTCATTATCTTCAAAAGGGATGTTTTAATTAACCCAAACACCCAATTTTCACTCTTGCACTTCCTTGCAGTTTTCTTAGTGTGCACGCAAAGTTTCAGGCTGCTCGGTTTTATAGTTCTTGAGTTATGGAGGAGACACACACACACACACACACACACACACACACATTTATTGGTATAGATTAATGCAGTTTACACACTTTATGGCAGGGGATGTGATATTTTGAATCAAGCAGAAGTCAGGTGAGTCCAAGGGGGCTGGGCCAGATGCTCATACAGTGGAGACGGGGTCTGCCGTGGGTTTTTTGGTTTTGAGTACTGTGAGCACAATAAAAGACCGACAGTGCACTCAAACGACTTTTCCATTTTATACTTTACAGCAATGTACTGTAACTTTTTCCACAGATTAAGAGTACAAGGCAAAAATGACAGGGCGAAGAGCATCCCCATTCCCGCCCCTCAATCAACCACCCCCACCCCAATCACAGCACAATTGGAAAGAATATACCTTACAGATTTATTGACTTACTTTTGTTCCAAAAGAAAAGTATTATTATTTTTTAAATATATCTATTATCAAAGTGATAACAGAATTTCAAATGACTGAGTAAAATTCCTCATACATATCTTTTTTTTCACTAATATATAAAAACAAGTCTGAAGACGACGATGGTTCACGAGCGGTATTTGACGATGTAGATTGTTTCAGAAGTCAAGGATGAGACAATGTGATAATTTTTGACCAAGTTATAAAAATGATCAACATGATGTGGTACGGGTGACAGGTTATTAGCTGCAAAATGACGAAAACCCGGTTTCGTTCAACAACTTTCAAAATTTGACCTTTGCATCACCTTTAAAGGTCACAAAACAATGTTGTGGACATTAACATAAGGAAACAGGATACGTGGTATAGTTTATTGGAGTTAGTTCGTCGAAGAAGGTCGAAAACCCGGTTCGATTCCCACAACTTTGAAAATTTGACCTTTGTGGCCTTTAAAGATCAAACGTCAAAGATTATGACCTTTGGTGAAAAGCTTCCTCTAGAACATTCCAGGAACGATATAACGTCATATAGGCTACATGGCATTTCGCACTCCTCGGATTATCCATACTTTGATGAAATCAGCGTAAAAACAAACTTGAAGGGGGCGCCACGGGCAAGGTGTTCGAGATCGAGCAAAATGGTTTCAAGACTTTCGGTGGGGAATGACCTCAAGATTATGAATAAAAAATATTGTCATCCTCGCTCTCAAAGTTTTGGCGGTCGTATGATTTTTATGTCAAAATTCGCAATTTTCTCAGTTTTTGACCTTGGGTCGAAAATGAAAAATCGGATAACGATAAGTTTTAGATAATTCATTTTGCTTTTCAAATACCGTAGAACCCATTCCATTCAGGCAACCCTCAAGAAACTCCTTCGGGAACTGAGTAAGCCACTTGTGCTCAGAACCGATATTCTAACATTAGTATTGTGCTGTTGCAGCAAAATGAGGACAGACTCTTCCCTGTGAGATTTTTTTGGGCAAGAAGCTGATGAACTGTAATAAACTATATAATGAAGAAGGAAGGACTTGCTATTGTGTCAGGCATCAAGAAATTTACGCTGTATTTATATGGGACTGAATTTGTTTTAAAGACTGATCACCAGGGGTGTTTTCTTTCAGGAAATAGCTTGCTATTGATTGCCAAGCCAGCCGTTCCACATCAACTGCTTCGCAAGCTGCTTGGCAAATGGTGCAAGTGATAAAAAGATATGCTTCGTTGTCTATATACAGTATATAAAATACCGATTGTATTTATTTCTCTGTCACAGAGGAAGTGATCTTACTTTCACAGAAGTGACGTCCCATCCATCACTGAAAGGGAGCACACACAATATCTGTTAGCACCATTCACCATTTTGTTACCGCTCAGGATGGGGAAATTTATGCCGTCCAAAGCGTTCACCACAAGCATCTGAATTTGGGTTGATTGCATGACCACTCCAGTTGTTTTCGCAACTATAACGTTAGAGGTGGGTTGTTAGTAATTGGTTCACGAGTGCCAGCCAGAGTGACCACTATATTCGTTATGTCTGTGTGTCTGTCTGTCTCTGTGTCTGTCTGTCCAGAGCATAACTCCGTGGACTTTGATCCGGTCTTGATGAAACTTGGTTATGTGTTCGAGATCAATGTCTAGTTGTGTTTTCCTGGATGAGGGTGTGCTACGCTCATTGTGGGCGGAGCCACGCCCCAAAAATAGCCATTTTTAGGGGGTAGTCGGATTAAAAATCTATTTTCTCCTTGGGAATTGTAGAGGCCTTCTCTCGAGCATCCTTCCATACCACCTCACTGGGTTTGACCCTTTGTGTTTCAATACGCGAGTGGCACAGTGATGGTTGCATAATTAAGGATGTAGTCCAAATAGTTACCACATCAGACTTACAAACGACTGTATCTACTTCTTTTTCATGGGCAGCATCACATCCTTTATGGTTTCCACATTATTAGAGTGAAGACCCAACAAACCATATTCTATGTGGTCACTGACGAAGTTCAAGTTGTCCATCACAATCACACACTTTGATGATCTGGCTGTCAGGCAAGCTGCAGAAATCCTGTCGGGCATCATCTTAAGAGTGGATATACATGCTCACCCCAAGTATGGGTACTAGGTATGGACCACAGGGGCAAATCCAGAAATTTGGTAGGGGGGTTTCCAAATAACAGAAAATTATAAATTTTCCAAATAATTTCCAAATAAATTACTGTGAGCTGTTAGTAGTTTATTGTTCCAAAATTCCAGAGCTTTAGCATGATTGTAGCACAATCAAATAAATAAATAAATTCCAGAAGTTACCGGTGCTGACGCAGTGTCAATTACACTAACCTATCTAACACATTTCATTAGTTCTTCATGCCTGTTGTTTGTGTCCTTTATGACATCCTTAAAAACAGTAAGTTTCCCATTTAGAATGATTTTCAATTTCGTTTGACTGCCAGACAGGCAGACAGAGTAAAAAAAAATCTCACTCCTCTCTGTGCATGCGCAATCGGAACAAATTCAGAGCCAAAGTACTATGAAACTACAGGTTCATTTTCTGATTCATGTTACGATTTGTGTTCAAAATAAAACATTCAATTGAAATTAAGTTGTTCCTCGATCATAAACTGATGTTTGTAGACAGACAGACAGAAGTGAACCAATTTCTTAACCCCACTTTTCGCTTTGCATGCACGAGGTAACAACAAGGTGCAGGAGGAAGCCATTTGACCAATCATGGCTGCACGACACCAACACCAGATATTATCACCCATCCACATGGAAGATATCTGCAAGTACTGTCAATATCCCTGCACCCCTCCATCTTCCATACATCTAGATACCTATCTAAATCCAATTATATATATATATATATATATATATATATATATATATATATATATATATATATATATATATATATATATATATATATATATCTGTCTGTCACTACCTTCCTAGGCAGACCATTCCATGTATTAACTCCCAACCTGACCATTCCATGACCATTTCATGTATTAACGGGTTCCCAACCTGGAGTAATAACCCCAAATTTGGCTTCTCCCCAGGGTAATGAGCGTTCCTGACAATCATATAAAAAATCAATGTCATTTCCATTGCCAAGCATAATATTGGAAAGGATAAACCTCCAAACACTTCACTAGTCATTCTTCACCCTTGTCTCCAGTATTTCTGGGGACGGGACTGGTGTTTCGATAGCAGTTTTCAGAATCAGAAGCAGCTAGTTTCCCGGAAAATGACACAATCGTCAGGTGTATACGTGACATAAGACATGCCCCATGACAACCTCGGCCCCAGGATATTGCCGCAGGGGGATACCCTGGTACCAGGCGATTGAAATCCGCATTTGGCGTGGATTCTCGCAGCCATGAGATTTGACAACGAGATCACATTTAGAGGCATGAAATCTCACAGATTATGGTAGGAACTTGTTGCAGTTTTTGATTTACATGCTTATTGGTGATCTCCGCGAGAGAAATTTGGCCTTTGTGAAAATTTGGAGTAATTTTCAGGCCACTTCCATGTTTGAATTCTAATCGACGGGCGACTTCTATTGGCCAATCATAGCCGTGTTTTCAACATATGGGACCAGGGCCTTTGCAGAGCATATGGCCTGGGATCGAGGGTGCGCCCCATGACTACAAGCCAACACCGCAGCCAATGACTACAAGCCGCAGTGCTAAGATGATCCAGGAATGGGAAGTGGGAAAAAAACGTGCATTTATTGACAGTTACATCGACGATGGATTCACGAATATTACAGAGAAGGGGATTATGAAACTACAATGTTTTACTGGTTTGAAGGTCTTGACTGCCGAGTCGTTAAAGTTGAGTAAATTGAAACATCTCTAGCCTCAGCACCCAGACTATGTTGGTAGGGACCGATCCTATTTCGAAAGGCAGAAAGAGAGGTTGAAGCACCAATGCCTTGATTCAAGTGGATCATTTCAGCAACAAAATGCATCCGCCGTCGAAGCATCGTACCTCATATCCCTCGAGATTGCACGGAAAAAGAAGTCACATACCATCGGTGAAGAATTGATACTGCCATGTGCGAAGACAATGGTGAGACTGATGCTAGGTAAGAAGAGTGTTGAGAAGCTTCGTCCAATATCGTTGTTGACCAACACAGTGAAGTGTAGGATTTGTGATATGTCGAACGACATTAAAGACCAAGTAGTAGAGGAGATAAATAACACCAGGGGTTTCAGCATCCAGCTTGATGAGTTGACTGACGTTTTGTCCTGCTCATAGCTCATGGTTTGTGTTCGCTATGTTAAGGGTCAAGATTTGAAAGAAGAGTTTCTTTTACACAATAAACTGGAAGAGACAACAAAAGTTAAAGATGTACTGGCAAAAGTGTCGTGCTTTTTTGAAGAGGAAGGATTGAGCTGGGCTCCATGTGTTGTGTGTACGGATGGTGTGCCTGCCATGCTCGGCTAAAAGTCAGGATTTCACGCCTTATTAAAGGCAAAAGCTCCCGATGCAATGTTTGTATGTTGTATGATTCACCGACAGGCTTTAGTTTCGAAAACTCTTCCCCAGCCACTGCTTGAGACGATTAATACCATCATCAAAATGGTCAACTACATTGAGGCAAGTGCATTGAACACATCGCTGTTCAAGAAATGGGCTCTGAACATGAAAGTCGACTGTTCTACACACAGGTTCGCTGGCTGTCCAGAGGTAACATTGTTCGCCGAGTCTTTGAGCTCAGAGATGAGATCCAGCTCTTCCTTGATATTCAAGGGAAGAAAGATTTGCTGTCTGAATGGAATCGGCCAGAAGAGAATGTGAAACTAGCCTACCTAGTTATGTTTGGGCAGTTGAACGAACTGAACACCGCACTACAAAGCAAGGATAAGTTGGTCATCAACTTCGCCGTTAAGCTCCGGGTATTTGTTGGGAAGCTGAAGAACTGGCATCGTAAAATTGAGGCGGAAAACATACGACCGGTGTCGAAGAAACGTGCACTGAAAAGATGGGATACTTGATTTCTCAGCATGTGGCAGCCCGACAAACTGAATTTGAAAGGTACCTCCCGGATACGGATACGGACATGGCAGGCATCGTGCAAGATCTTTTCTGATCACCAGTAACAGCAATACCCGATGATGATGACCAGACACAGGCTGAACTTGTAACTCTGAAGCAAGATTCGGGTGTGAAGCTCAAATTCCAGACAGAATCACTTCCAGTGTTTTGGGTAGCTATGACTGAATCGTGCCCCAGACTTTTCGACATCGCTATTTGTAATTTATTACCATTTGGATCCACATACAGGTGTGAGAGCACATTTTCAGTGCTAGTACATATGAAAACAAAGTCAAGAAAGCGACTGGATGGAGAAGACGAACTGCAATGTGCACTCAGTGTGACTGAGCCCGGAATTCAGAAATTGGTTTCATCTGTTCAGCATCAACCTTCTCATTGAATTTTTCAAACAAATTGTCAGATTTATTTGGCTGGGGATTTTATGCTCTGCAATGAATATGCATATGCATATATATGTTTATGTTTATGTATGTATATATATATATATATATATATATATATATATATATATATAAAAAATATGCAATAATCTGCAATAAATATGCAATGATTTGGAAAAAAAATCCTTCTCTTGGGAGGGTCAAGGGGGTATAGGTGAATTTTGATGTCTAAAATGGGTCATGACCTGAACAAGGTTGGGAACCACTGCATTAACTACTCTCTGACTGAAAGACACTGCTTCACTACCTTCCTAACCCTCCTCAACTGAACTCTCAGGCCATGGTTCTTGAGTTATCACTGTCTATCATTCCCCATCCAAAACCATGATCTCTTCTACTCCGATTAATCCCCCCACTCCCCCAAGTCCACCTCCATCCTAATTTCCAGTTTTTCCTTCCGAAGAGTTTGCTTCTGTCTCCATCTTGTCCCCCCCCCCCCCAGTGCGTCCTTCCCTACCCCGAGTCATCCTTCCCTTACCCCATTATTTGTCCAAGTCCCCCTCTATTTTGTCTTTCAACCAGGCTGTTGGTGTTTCCCCCTTCTCTCCACTGTTCCTTTTGTTCTGTTGCATCCTGATGCTTTCAGTGTTCTTGCTCTTCCACAAGTCTTGGACTCTATAAAAACCTCTTCTCCGCTAATTTTCAATACCCTTCATTATCTTAAACATTTCTATCAAATCGATTCCTCTCTAGTGTATGGTCCTGTCTCTTTCGGCACTCCTCATCGCTGAGTCGAGCTAAGCCTTGAATCAATCGAATAGCCCAATCCTGAACCCTCACTGTGACAGCTACAGTATGTCTTTCATTAGATGTGGTGGCCAAAACTGCACATAGTATTCTTGATGAGGCTTCACTACATCCTTGCACAGTGTTAACACTGCCTCTTTTGATTCATAATTTACTGTATCCCTCTACGAATACAACCTAAAACCCTGTTGACTTCACCCGAAGCTGCTTGGCACTGTGCTGCCTGCTTAACCTTCGTATCAATTACCATCCCAGATCCTTCACCTGTGTGACACACTTCGAGACTGCCCTTAACATAATGTAATCCCTATTGTTATTATTCTTTCCCATCCCCAAAACCTTACATTTCTTTTTGTTAAACTGCATCTGCCAATCTTTTACCCAAACTAGGAATGTGTCTCGACTGTCCTGAATATGATCACCCATTGCTTGCAATCTACCTTACTAATCATATGAACTTATCTGGTGAAAAATAAACAAAACTTTGACACGTCTGACTATTGCACCTGGTTTGTAGAACATTTTCAACAGACGCGTACTTCGGAGCTGACCATGTATTATATGACATATTTTTTGGTACTTTTCGATGACCTCCACAGCTACAACCGCTGGGCCTTCCTCTCAAAATTACATCAAGTTTTATGATTATAAAAACGGACTCCCACACCTCCCCGATAAGCTTCAGAGCACTTGGCCAGGTGGCCACCCATGCTGCATATATTAGGTAATACATAGAGAAGGCCTACATGGAACGTGACAGTTTGATTTTGTATTTTTTTTAACGCCAACGCTGCTCGCTCACAGAGGTATGCTCCGCCACCTGGTGGCCTCTCATGGTCCTGAAATATCCTGTGCTTATTTGACTGATGTCTACTAAAATCAATGGGGAAACAACTGCACCATTCGGCCACAACACAACACAACAGACAACATCATCTCATCACAACATCGTCCAAAAACCCATTGTCTCACGGGCCCGTTGGCTCCCTCATCTTTATTCACACGTTAAACTCGGTGGAAAACTTTGCGTTTTGCGCACGCGTGTTAGATACAAAGCCCTTTTCCGTCGCCCAAAAATTGAACCTTCAAAATGTGTCTCTTTGATGAGTACCCAAACCCAACTGCACTACTACATCAAGGTTCCAAACAAAATAAACTTTGTGTTCGAGAAAACAAAGGAAATTTGTCATTACAAACATCGACTTTGATTCATCATGTTACCAAACATGTGAGATCCTATCGTGATATACAATTGACACTTTGATTCAGGAGGAGCCCGTTTGGCCCATCATGGCTGCATGATAAGACATTGTGCTTATAATCAAACCGAATACTGTTCCTCATATCCTCCAACGTCCTTGGTAGCAAACTCCAAGGGGACTCTAATGAGGAAAATACATGAAGTGGAATATAGTACTTCCAGAGTGCCGCCAAACCCGGTATATAGATTAGGGTAGGAATTTAGAATTCGTTCCAACTTTTGGTCTGCTCATTATGAAAGACATCTTTAAACTCCAAAATAAAAGGGAAGTATAAACTTGACAGTCTACTTAACGCCCTCTCTGGAAGGTCCTTTTGAAAGAGATTCGCTGCACAGTGAGTCACTTTTAAAGGAAGCGTATAATGCTTTTGTGGACAGTACATAATATGTAAAGAGAGAAGCTCCATAGTTGTTTTACAAAAAAAAAGACCTTTTTACCTCTGCTACTGTAGCTTGGTGGAGGTTATGTGTTCAACCCTGTCTGTCTGTCTGACAGCAGGATATCTCAAAAAGTTATGGACGGATTTGGACGAAACTTGGTGGATGGTTGGGAGTGTGAGAAGGATGAATTGATTCGATTTTGGTGAAATTCCAGATCTGGAAACAATAATTTTTAAAGTGATTCTTCACCACTGAGATGGAATCAAAAACGATAGATTGCACAATATCTCAAAAAGTTGTGGACGAGTTATGACAAAACTTGGTGGAATAGTTGGGTAGATGAGGATGCAGATCCAGCCTATCAGTGGGAAGCAAAACGTAAACTAATCAGCCTGGCAAAGGTATGCTCTCTTCCGAGTGCCTTTCTAGTTCTCTCTGTCTTTATAAGAATGAGGGTCATGGAGGAACGAGGTGACAGAAGATAAAAGGCAACATACAGGCAAATGGGATCAGTGGCACCACAGTTGGACACAATAAACATGGGGTGAACAAAGAAGAAAAGAGGAAAGAGAGGAGGGGAGAAAACAGTAACATGCAAGAAGGTGGTGTTAAATAAGGTGGAGCTTATTGGGGTTAGAAAAAAAAAATTGAGCGTCGGGATGGGGAATAACGCAACATAATGATGCACTGACTGCTTGAAGCCCAGAAGGGAAGAGTGTGATTGAGCTGCCTCCTGAAGGAGGTTCCACAAACGGAAAAAACGAGGAACAAAAAAGTGGAGGTGGGCAATAGGCCTGGCATTTGGGAGTTTAACGAGGATGGAGTGACTTGAAGGATGTGTGTATCCTGAAGGAGCTGGGGAGGGTTGCAGGACTGAGAGAAGAGAGGGCATTAGACTGGAGTAGAGTCGGTAACAAACAGAGGCCATTGACTTGTCTGCATTGTGAGAGCAACATTTAGTAATGCACTTTAACTGAAGAATAACTTGTGTTTTTTACACTTCAGTGTTGGGCCATAGACTTGTTTATTAAAGAGCAGGTTGCGGGTCACCAAACATGTTCTGAAAATTTATCAATATGATTATATGTGCATTAAATAGTTCGATGCAAACTATTGTGGTTGCCTAACTATTGGGAAAATTAATGAAATTTAACTTCGAAGTTGTTATTTCTCGAGGCTGTTGAAAAAACAGCCATGTGCCCATATATGGATGGTGACGTCACATTCTCCAAAACAAAGTGGACGTTCACTCGCTCATTGAAGAAGTGTCCAGTTCAGCGGGCCGTTCTTTCGCTTTTTTTGAGCTCGCAACTGTCTATATTATCCTTTTTTATTTTGAATTATTGTAGAACAAAGTTATTTGAATATTTATACATCATGCCTCGTACGTGTGTCGTCATGTTTTGTGAAAATGGCGGGAAAACGGGTAATCGCTCCCACCGATTCCCGAAGGAATTAAACATTCGCCGGCAGTGGATAAGATTTGAACTAACAAAATGAGCGAATTTTCCCCCAAAGAAAACGGGTAAAGAGGACCCTTTGGATAGACTTGTCATTTGTGGTGACCATTTCACAGCCGAGGATTACGAAGGCATAAACACATCTGATCACCACTCTGTGAATACGAGTTGTTGGCTGACAAGTTCTCCAGATACTGCTCTGTCACAGAATCAATTGTTGAGTTTAAGTGAGAAAAACCTTGAAATGTATTCTTAAAGAGTACATGGAAAAACACATAAATAAACTTTCTGAGAAACACAAGCATGAAAAAAATTCTCAACAAATCAACTTATTGTTGATTAAATACTTTTTTAAACAGCATCAGCAAATTGGGCTATTTCATTTAAATTAAAAATTGATCAATTTTCCACTTTTTTTCTAAATTTGGTAGAATATTTCCCAATGAGGCTTAACATGTTGTGGTATTTATATGCCACAACAGTCTCTTGAAAGTTGGGGTTTGTTCTACTGTTCACTTTCGCTGGTAGTGTAGGCATATTTTTCATGAAAAAAAGGATTCGTGTATTTTTTTTGTTAAAAGCAAAAACTCACTTGATTTTGTTTGATGATACTATAAACATGAAAAAAAATTAGGGTGGCATTTTTTCTGAGCATTCTACCGGCCTGAAATCCAAGATGGCCGGCACCATAGCAGAACACCCTAAATGTGACACTAAAATTAACTTAATGTGGTTTAATTTTTTTTTTTTCAGCATGAACTGCTTGGAACCACTCTCAACAAGACCCGAACCATTATGTTTTGCTATCACCGCAAAATCTTCCGGGAAAACTGTCTCGCTGTATACTGTAATAGGATAAAGCATAGAGGATTTTCCGGGAAAGGCTTGGATGTGGTGGAGCTTAATTAATTAATCGTTAGATCATGCCATAATCACTGTGAATGAGTTTGGCTTGGAACTTGTATATAGAGGTGACTATAATAACAATAACTTTCACCTGACTACTAATCTTTTTATTTTGCACAATTTGAGACAGAGGCTGCCATTTTATTTCAATATGGCGGCCAGAAAATTGACATTCAAATCCAGTCATCAGCAGCAGTTTGCTCGCTTTATGTTAAGGTTCCACTTGTCCATTTTATGGTGTACTAACATATTATCTTCTTCTTTTGCAGGCTGCACATACCCACAGCAACCATAACCCATGATAACATAGCTTAGAGACCTTGGATTAACCAAAATGGCAGAGTCTTCATCTAACAAGAAGTCAAAAACGGTGGATTTTGAACTATGCTTTATTTGCCAGTTGAGCAGCAAGCAAACAGATTGTACAAACTATGTGCTTCGTCCTTCTTTGCCTTCAGTAGAGAAAGTAATTACAACAACTGATGTTCGATGTTCATATGGGGAAACAGAATTCTCTGCATTAAAGAATCGCATAAAAGGTTTGTCTGCCCATGAACTGTTACAGAATGGTGTTTCATACCACAAGACATGTTATAAGGATCTCACAAATAAAACATGCATTGAACGAGCCAAGACCAGATATGAGAAAGGACAAGCGACAGGCAGCGTCAGTGATGTAAAACAGAAGTCAATAGGACGACCGCCAAAATCTGATGCTGCATCTACAAGTGGTTAAACATCACAGCGATCTACCAGGCTTTCGACAAGTCAGGTTTTCGACAAGATGTGTGTCATTTGTCAGGAAGACAAAGCAGATAAATTGCACGACGTCTCAACTGAACACATGGGAGCTCAGCTCAAAGCCATTGGTCAACAAACAGACAGAAAACTTTTGAAAGTCAGACTGAGCAATGTTGTAGGCTCACCTGATCTTCCTACAGCAGTTGCTGAGGACATGAAGTATCACCTTCTGTGCTTAGGCCATGCAAAACGAGACATAGAAAAAGCTAACAGACCTCCATAACAGCATGTTCATTTTGCACAGTTAGTGTCTGACCTGGAGATGCTCGACATGGTGGAAACTGAAATGAATGACACATCTAACAGTTCAGCTTTGAATATGAACGACATTAAACAATCATATGTTGGTTTGCTAGAAGCCAATGGGTTCCCTTTACCCGACAATCCACGATACAAACCATACTTAAAGCAACTGATTTTGGACAACATCGCTGATGTGCACTTCACCAGCCTTGACAAAACCAAACCTGAGCAAGTACTTTCTACAAAAGCCAAGGAAACCCTGTTAGCTGGTGCGTTGGCCACCGACACAAAAGACCTAAGAGAAGATGTGAAAGTCCTTCTGAAAGCAGCTAAAATACTGAGAAGATACATTGCAAGCGCAACCCCGTGGAAATTCGAAGGAACATTTGATAATTATGAACCACCTGCTTTGCTTCAACTCTTCTGCAAGCATGCTATCCAAGGTTTACATCAGGTTAAAACAATCAGCAGGGCCGAATCTATGAAGGTGAAGGAAGGTGCAGCTGTCGCAAGAACAATATCCCATGTACGGAAGTTTGTGGATGCTGGGTTTTCAGCTCTAACAACAAAACTGTCCAACCAGGGATAAATGAAGACTGTGAAGATTGAGGTGTTACTTTCTATGACATTCACAAAATAATAATTAACTTGATATCCATTGTTAAAACTACTAAATGAAAGCCAGGCATTTAATCAGTATGACTTTTTGCATCTTCCTGTTTAAACAATTTAAAAGATTGAACACTGTATTGAACAGTAATTCAAGTATTTAGTTTTATTTCGATCTGTTTGTTGTTTTGTTAATTATGTATTCTTTGTGAAAAATACGTGTCTTTAAAGAGGTAGATACTTGGTTTGTAATGACAAAATCCTGTTGGCTTGGTAATGCATGCAAAGGGAGAAGGTATAGCTTACATTGCGGGTGCGTGGTGGCCATTTTGGAATTTGGCATGTAGATCATACAAATAACATAAATTTGATGATTCCATTAGATTCCTGGTCTCAGAAAACATATTTAGACACTTCGTTTGTAATTGTATCACATATATTCGTGAAGATATCGCATTTTTAGTGTTCGGCGGCCATTTTGGATGTCATCTTGGATTTCATACCCTTAGAATGTTCAGAAAAAAATGCCACCCTAATTTTTTTTAAAGCTTATGATACCTTCTTACAAAATCAAGTGAGTTTTTGCTTTTAACAAAAAAAATACTCAAAATTGCAAATATGCCTAAACTATGGGTCAAGGTCAGCTGTCAGAAACACTTCAACGCCAATGCTAAGGTGTCTAATATATTTGGGTCCATTATTGATTCATTCTATTTCTGACTCTTGAGTGACTGGAGGGTTAAAAATTATTATATCAAGTCACAGACAAATCAAACTTTACATTATTTTATGCATTGAACAAGAAAATGAAAATCTACAAACCAATCTTTTTGGTGGAGTCTGTCAGTGTGAACTGCCGGGCAGTCAGTCCTGCCACTTGTACACGAAATAGGCCGTTTTCTGGCACTTGCAAGTGGCTCAAATTTATATGGCTCAGGGCCAGAAACTCCATAGTATAAATTCCCATCATCCTCGACAATATCGGAATGAAAACACCCAATTTCATCGCCGCTGAAATCACTCTCTGATTTGCATCTCGCCATTGTTCACACGCTGTTTCCGAATGTTCACGAAGTTTTCGGAGAACGTGGCCTCATAGCATCTTCGGTAAATTTCGGTCTGTTTTTCGATCACTGACAAAAGTTTTGACTTAAAAGTTAATTTTAGCATATTTTGAGTTTCAAATGTAAGAAAATAATTGCCCAACGATTATTAATGTGATTACAACCTTCGAATCACGTGAAGTCATCAGCGACCCAAAACCTGCTCTTTAACACTTTCTACAGTGTTATGTAATTTAACCATTGTTCAGAATGTTTCAAGTCAGCATTAGAAAAACCTTTGCTGGGTTGAAATTCAGTGTAAGATTTTTATGTTTCCAAACTAAAAATGGCACTATTGCAGTGGATAAGGGCTGACAGTATGGCCAAGAAGGAAACACACTTGCCTCGAAGCTATCTCAGCTGGGTTTGAATCCCTACTCAGCTATAAACTGTCATTCCATTGTTTCACACGCAGGGTGATTCATTAATGTGTGTGCCGTCCCTCCGATGGATGATAAATGGGTATCCCACTTGACAACATTCTTTGGTGGACGTCAAAGATCCCACAGTGTGAGGCAAGGAAGCACTTTCAGACCATTCGTGTTAAGCATGGTGATGGAGTTGATAAGCAGGAAGGTGAGCTTGAGGAATAGTATGGGGAAGATGCTGTATGCAGGTAATCTGGCTGTTTTGGTGGAGAGTGGGCAGGAGATGCAGGAAGCACTTGGGGAGTAGAAGTAGGCATTTGGGAAGCATGGGCTGAAGATAAGTATGGAGAAGACTGAGGTGATGTGGGTCGGGAAGCAGAGAAAAGAAATGAATATCAGGTTGGAGGGGAAAGAGATCACGCAGGGAAATAGGTTTGTGTATCTTGGAGGAACGGTGACTGGGGAAGGTAAGTCTGAGGAACAGGTGGGCAGAAGAATTCAGGTGTATGCGAATGCATGGAGGAGGGTGAAGGGAGTAACGGCAGACAGAAAGATATCAAGGACATTGAAAGAGAAGGTTCTGATGTCATGTGTATGCCGGCATACCTTTATCATATCAAGATGGTGGCACTGACAGAGAGACAACAGAAGCTGCAAGTGGTTTGTGAGAGCAACCAAGTCAGGAGGATTGTGAGAGTGAAGAGGGTGGATAGAAGAAGGATGAATGAACTGAGGGAGAAGATTGGTGTGTAGATGAGCTTGACAGGGAGATTGGGGAAATGCTGGCTGATATGGGCTGGATACTTGGTGCAGATGGTGGAAGAGACAATGGCAAAGATATTGAATAGGTTGAGGGAGCGAGATAGGAGGAAAAGAGGTGGAGTTCAGATGTTCAAATGAGAGGATTGTGTGAGGTGGGATATCCGTAAGGTAGGGGTGGTTGGAGAGTGGAGAGAGGAGTATTGCGGTCGAGGCAAGGCAGAAGCTTGGTGCCATTGGACCTCACCCCTTATAAAGGGAAGAGGAAGAGAAGAAGTGTCCTTTGTGAAGAGTGGGTGAGTTATTGCCAGCATCGTGACCAAATCATAAATTCCTGCCCCAACCAGCAGAGGCATCAGTGGCACAGCCACGCCCTCAGCCAATGATGCTACCCTGCAGCATTGTGCTCCATACGAACGAAGAAGAAGATTGCAACAGCTCCCTGATTATTATCCATGTAATACAAATCAACACTGAAGAGCGACTTATTTGCGATGCATTCCTTTTAATAAGGATTGATTGGTGACTTTTAAGGTGATTGCAAATTGGAGAATTGCACATATGGTTTCTAATACTGCTATCTTTTATTTGCATTTCTTAATCTGCTTGCCTCGGTTTTCTTTTAAGTGCAAAAGCACAATGATGAGCCTTCTTCATGCAATTAAAAATGATGTGACGTGCACGGAAACCTGTTGCTGACTTTCCATATGCCAGAACTCTCCATTGCATTACCGTGTATAAATGAAGTCATAAGCATGGGATACGAAACGAGAGAATACAAAGAAAGGAATGACGTCGTTTTGGGATCGGAAAGAATTCGACAATGATGTTGTCCTGGGATAGGTATCTCCAGTCGAATGACGCAGCTTGAACCCAGGAGGAACTGAAGTGCGTGTTGTTGACATTCAGTGAAAATAGAACGACAGTGTGTTCCTAAATTATCTTTCCTAATTTGAAGAAACTGTTGTGAGACTTCACTGCAGATTGTGAACAGCAGGAAGGGTCAGGCGAGTTGCATGCACTGAAAATATGTTATATGGTGTACATGTTTGATGGCACACTCAGTGGTTACACAGGGAGTCCCTAAGTTATCTTTCCTATTTTGAATGTCAATTAAAAAAATTAAAAAAATTGCATCATATTGTAGCTCAACTCAAATGATTCTTATTTGCATTGGATTTGTTTGTTTTTTTCAGGTGTCTATCTCTCCAGTGTGTGGAGCAACCCCTAAAATTGTTGTGACTTGCAAAAAATGTGTGTCCGTGGACATGTTGCGGCGAATGTGGACTGAAATGGAATATCGGACATTATGGGAGCCACTAAGGGTGCACATGTGGAAGTCTACTGACATGTCAAGAAAAACTCTCAGTTTCGGCTGCAATGGTGGTGCAAACTGCGTGCTTGCATGTCTCTTAGTTGTTTTCGTTATTGACGTTCAAAATAGGAAAGATAATTTAGGAACACCCTGTATAGCCACTGAGTGTGCCATCAAACATGTACACCATATTTCCAGTGCAAGCAGCTCTCCTGACCCTTCCTGCTGATCACAATGTGCATACAAAGTCTCACAACAGTTTATTTCTCTCCGGGGTGACATCAAAACCTTCTTCCCAAGATAGTCGTGTCAAGTCGATCTTTGTGATCCTCTTTTTTAGGAGTTTGACATTATCAACAGATCAAGCCACAGGATGAATACAACTACATCTGGTGAAAAATACATGAAATAAAAATATACTTTCCTCCTTCCGTGTCAGCCTGTTAAATTTACTTTCATGATGACGACTTTGCCCAGGTTTCTATCCTTCTGGAAACAAACATTTTTAGGATGTGACCAAATTGTCTGCTGTTATGCAAAATAACACATATGCACGTGAAAACACACACACATACACACGTGCACACACACAAACACACACACACAGACATGCACACACACACATACACACGTGTGCACACACACAAACACACACACGTGAACACACACACATAAATACACATACACACACACACACACACGTGAACACACACACATAAATACACTTAGATACACACACACACACGAACACACACACATAAATACACTTAGACACACACACACACACACACACACACACACACACACACACACACACACACACACACACACACACACACACACTCTCTCTCTCTCTCTAAAGGACTTTCAAAATCCGATTGTGGCGAAAAGTGCAACGTCCTCCGACTATAATACCACCGACTGTACACACAAAATGTGATCAATTTCCTCCTCTTCTCCCAGGTAAAGTGAAATTGCCACTTTCCTCCACTTTCCACTGACAAAGGGTGGCTGGTGACGGCAAAACGTCAAAGATAAAACAACAACAAAACTTGTTTGTGCAGCATCAACCCTCCAGGGATTCCACCCAGGACAACCTCCCCCCAAACCAGTTGATCCCAACATACCAAAACACCTTGATGCCTCTGCTTAATGACACAAAACATTTGGTTTCTTCCTCTTGTTCTCTCATCTCATCCTGGATTAATTCCCACTTTCCATTTTGCTGCAGTGTTTGTAAATTCTGTTCATTTTCCAATCACGCCTTGTTTTCTTGTCTGCACTTACCCCCATTTCCTGTTTACCTATTTACCTATTTGTGCTTAATTATAAATTCTGCTTCAACAACCAACTGCATGGTACTCCACTACTTACGAGAGCTTACCTCTACCTTTATCTTGTTCACAATAGTCAGCAGTATGCAGTAAAGTCTAAGTTTAGCAACTTTAAATTCCTCTGATAGTACTCTTCGTGGGAGACAGCTTGTACCTCGACCATACATGGTGACTGTTCTGAGGGAGGAAGTAATTTCGTTCAACCAAGTATGATTCTCCTCGTCATTATTTAACTTCGCCAAAAGCAATCGCATATATCAGAGGTTACCGCAGAAGCCTTGGTAATAACTCATGTTGGTAAGTAACACCACAACTTGAATTTATCTGCTCCCTTACTTCACTCAATGGCTTTCAGACCTTTTGTCATGTATTAAATCTCAAAGCCACACTGTTTGTTTCAGGAGCCCCCCCCCCCCCCCAAAAATTAGGTATTTGCTTTCTTCTCCAAAACTACACATGCAATTTTGATGAAACTTGATCACAAACTTCATCACTCGTGATCTACCAAAGTTTGTTCCATTGAACTGACAGTTCCTGTTGAAAATACATTTTCTAACAATTTGGGCTGCCCTCATAAGATGAACTGCATCATTGTCATTGGCTTCATATGCTTCTCCATCATCATTTTCAAATACAAGATATACATCTATTCCTTTGCTTTCACAACGAAGCCCTGGTGCAGCAATCAGCAGTCTGTCTTTCAATCATGCTGATTGAACGTTTCTGTTTTGATTGAACTGGCAATGTCTCTTGTCATAAAGCTCTGAGAGGTCTGCTGGCTTAAATATAGTCGCATTATTATCCACCCTCGAGTCTTCTATGTATGATATTAGTTCAGCAAGAATGGCTCCTTCTGCTGACTTCACAACGATCATGTGTATCTTGTTGAATCTGAAGAACTGCAGCTGCTTTCCTGGAGTATTTGTCGAGGCATGTTAAATGATAGGGGGCATCTTGTGCTGTTAAGTCCTTATTAGCCATTTTGGCTGAAACCTTTGTGTAATGCAGGGTTGGAACACTGATGTACTTTTGCGTGGAGTTGCTTAGTCGCAGCATATTTGAGCTGGTTACCAGTAGCCAGCCCCCTTCTGGTCACAGGAAAAGCAAGTGGCAGGCAGGCAGGCAGGCATGCAGACCGATTGCTGGACAAATAAAATGAAAAAAAAAGAATAAAATTTTTATGCTTCTGCTGATGAAGTAATTATGTTTTTGGGTTGTCTGTTCGTCCATCTGTATGTCCGTGCGTCCACCCGTCCATGGGACCCGTCCATGCTAATTTTCTGTTTTCTCTACAACCGCTTATCTTTTCACCATTGGTGTGACTACTCCTGTAGAATGTTTAAATGACGATTATGACGTCATAGGTTATGTGGTGTGACAGTCATGTTGGAAAAAGGGGGGAAAATGGACCTCTGTATCTCCGAAACCGCTCCATGGGAAAAATTTAAACTGGGCACATTAGTCCTGGCTCTGGATGGGGTGGGGGGGTTCGTGTAGACGACTATTTTTTTGGCTGCATTGTCAAGGCTCGAATGAGAGCTAACACACAACATACAGCGAGGGGGGGGCATGAGACAAGAGGGGCAGGAGAGGGAAGGACAAAACAGTGGGGAACAGAGACATTAGGAGATCTGTGGCAGGGAGAGGGATGGGGTGGGGAACACGGGGTATACAAGAACGACATTACAGGGACTTTCAGGAAGGAAAGCAGGGAATTTGAAGGAGGTGGGTTTAGGGTGGATTAACAGGGGTAAAAAGATCGTGGTTTTGGATGGGGAAATATAAGAGGAGGTGGCTAATGAGTGGTTTGAAGGCCTGGGGGGAAAAATGGAATTGAAAAGAGTGTGGGAGTTTATTCCATAGGTGGGAAAAAAAGAGGAATGAAGGAGTGAAGGTGAGCAGTGATTCGTGATTTTGGTAGTTTTACCAGAGGGGGTTGCTGGCGGACCTTGAATGCCCTGCAGAAATATGGTGGGGACATAGTGCAGACAGAGCAAGTGGGGGGAGGGGGGGTGAGACTGCAGAGGAAACGGTAGAAGACAAAAAGACCAGCCTGCGGTGAGAGAGGGAGAGGCCCAAAGACTCAGCCTCACCGCGGGAGATACAAATGATCCTAAATGCCTTGGTTTCCACAGCATGAAGCCAAGAAAGGTGAGAGGCGGGAGCACCAGCCCAGAGGAGAGAGCAGTACTCCATCAGGCTGCGGCCGAAAGCTTTGTATGTGGTCAGGAGCTCAGGTGGGCCGAGGAAGGACTTTGCACGACGGAGGATTCCCAATCGGCGACTGGCTTTGGAGGTGAGGTTTGAAATGTGGCTTTCCCAGGAAAGGTCATGGCAGATAGTGAGACCTAGAAGCTTGAATGAAAGGACTTCTTACAGTGGACTGTTGAGAAAGTAGATGGAGGGGGGAGGGGGTCCAAATGGTCCTTTCGGAGAGACATTGTGAGAGTGTGAGATTTATCAGGATTGAAAGACATGGCCCAGTTTGTGATTTCACCCGGATCTGCAGAGAGCGAAGAAGCTGCTGCTTGCTGGTCTGAGGGATGACAGATGGTACAGCAGAGGGTGGAGTCATCAACAAAGAGATAAAGAGGATTTTCCAGAGTCATTGATGAAAGATCATTGATGAAAACCAGAAAAAGAACTGGGCTCAGAACGCTGCCCTGATGGACTCCAGCCTGGACAGGAATAGGGGATGAAAGAACTCCATTTAGGGCCATGCTTTGGCTGTGACAGGAGAGGAAATCTGCGAGCCAGGAGTGGAGATGGCCTTGGATACTATAGGAAGAGAGTTTGGTGAGTAGGGCAGGGTGCCAGAATGTGTCAAAAGCACACGATATGTCGAGGGACATGGCTCTGGTTTCAAGTCTGGCATTGAGCACCTCCATCCATTGTTGGAAGAGCAGAAGCAGCATATCCAGGGTAGCGTGACCTGGTCTGAAACCAAATTGATGATTGGAAATCAAGCCGTTGGAGAAGAGGAAGGATTTAATGCCTGAAGCGATGAAGGATTCCATAACCTTGCTGATGATTGGGAGAAGGCTGATTGGTTTGTCGCTGCAGGTATCTGTTTTTGCACATTTTTATGCAAGGCAGTAATGTTTGCTGATTTCCAAGCAGATGGCAGATGACCTTGACCAAATGAAAGGGTGAATAGAACAGAGAGAGTGTGAGCAAGAGCAGCGGAGCAGGTTTTTAGGACGTGTGGGCTGATTCCATCTGGACCAGTTGCAGAATCTGAGGCGAGGTTTGACAGCAAGCTCTCCACTTTGTCAGATGAAAGGGACACAGATTCCAGGGACAGTTGGGTGTGACTGGGTCAGGTGGGTACAGAAAGTGATTGGTTTCAGACACAAGATTTTGATGCAAACACCGAGTTTAGGCATTCAGCCTTTTCACGTGCGGTATCAGCAGTGCGGCCATTTGAGGTAAGGGAGGGGATGGAGGAGGAACACACACCAGAAACAGATTTGATTAGATGCCACCAGGATTTGGAGGAGGGAGAGAGGTTTGAGAGTTCAGACTTAAGATTAGAAAGATGTTGTTTTCTGGCTCTCCTGAGGGTAGAGACATGTGTTCTGAGCTTTGTGGAAGGAAATGAGATTGCCTTCAGTTGGGCTTGCCCTCCATGAGGTGAAGGCAAGTTGTTTCAGGACAAATGCCTTGCCACAAGCTTCAGTGTACCATGGGTGGGAGAAAGGGAAGGACAACTGAAGAAGAGAGGGGATAAATCTGTGCATGAGAGAAAGAGTAAGTTTCTTTGAAAGATTTCTCAGGATGAGTTGATGTTGGAGAAAGTAGCGATGGGAGACCAGTCTTGAAGTTTGATGGCTGCTTGGAGACCTTGCCAATCGGCCTGAGTGAAATGCCAGACTCGATGGTGCTGAGGTGGTTCTCTGATAACAGCCAGAGAGATGTCCACTTTGACAAGGACATGGTCAGAAGAATCGATTGGAGCTGAGGAAGAACAGCAGATATTTTCTGAGAAATTTGTCAAAATCAGATCCAGAAGAGATGGAGTACCATTGGTTGAGAGCCGGGTCGGGAAGTTGATATATTGAGTCAGTCCCAATGAGTCGCAGAGTCTTTTGCTGAAGTGCCATGACAGGTGAGAGAGATACCCACATCCAACCAACTGACATGATGACAATGTAAGTCACCACATATGAGGAAGAGAGAGTTTGGATGAGAAGATAGAAGATGGTCCATGTTTTCGGATAGTGAGGTGTAGGTGGAGTGATCACTGTTAGGTGGACGGTACAGTACACATATAAACATGAGGTGGGAGTGGAGGGGAAGCCGTAGCCAGAGGTATTCCTGGGGGTGTGAGGGAGTGAGGGCAGTGCATGGAGAGTGAGGAATAGAGTCTTTGATGAAGAGAGAAACTCTTCCACCAGGATGAGGCTCAGGTCTGCCATACCTGAGGAGGGAGTAAACAGGGAGAGATACTAGGGAGTCAGAGATGTCTTGAAGGAGGAAAGTTTCTGTTAGGTAGATTATGTCTGGTTTGTCAGTGGCAACTTATATGGAAATATCTGTCAGGTTTGAGCGAAGGCTCCGGATGTTTGAGGTCCACACTATTAAGGAAGAGGAAGGGGAGGAGGCTTTGGGTGCAGGGGAGGGGGAGGGTAGTATGAGGGAGGAGTGGAGGAGGTAAGGAGAGTTGTTGAAAGAGTTTGAGGGATTGCAGAGGAGCTGGGGGTGGGGGGCTGCGATGAGGAGGGGCAAAGGCTCTGGAGTACTGGATTGAGGTACAGTGTGGAGTAATAAGAGAGGGGGAATAAAGCAGTTGAGGATTGGAGGAGGTGGAGTGATGAGATGGAGGTAAAAGGGCAGGGAAAGGAGGCAGCTTTGTGGATGAGAGGGGGCGCAAGTTTGAGAAGGGTGAGTGAGGGGGGTGAATGGTGGGAGAATTGTGAGGGGATAGTTGAGGGAGAAGGGTGAGGGGGAAGCTTTTTTGAGAAAGCTGAGAGGGACGCTTGGATGGAGAAGAGTGCGATGGTTGCTTTGTGAGGGAGGGGTGAGAGGGGTGAATTGACACTGAAGTTGGAAAAACAGAATGGTTGATGGAAAGTGAAGAAGCATCGCAAACTGAGGTTTTAAAAATATTTAGTTCAGAAATGCAATTAAAGACATTTCTTGAGGGATGCAATAAAGGCAAATTGAGAGAATAGAGAAGAAACGTTGTAACAGTTGGATTTTTTAGACAAGGTATGAAGGAAAGGTCGAATTGAGAGCAGTCTGTTGAAGTAGAAAAAGAGTCGTGAATTATGATACAGTAGTGAGAACCACGCGTGTAAAAGAGGAAGATTTAGCATCATAAGAGATCATTTTTTATTATTATTATTATTATTATTATTATTATTTTTTGTGAGATTTTTCATCAGATTAGGTGAAGGAAAGGTTGAAGAAAAAATTAAATGGTGAGGTGAATGGTGAATTTGGATCAGTAAACGGAGAGGGTGGAAACAGATCACATGGTTACGGGAGAAGCACGTGGTTATGGGAGGGGTCGTCAAAAGTGAATTTATTTATTTATTCATCTTTAATAAGGATTGCGTCAGATTCGGAGAAGGAAAGGTTGAAGTGAAATCGTGGAGGTGTATCATAAATTTGGATCGGTAAATGCAGGGTGAAGCTGATGGATCGATGAAAAGTATCAGGAAGTGGGTGGAGAGATACGTGGTTACAGTATTTTTGAGCGGTATTTTAAATTTTCTTGTTATATATGCCAAGACCTTCAAAACAAGTTTGCGTAACACCTCCAAGTCAAGTTCGTTTTCTCTGCAGAGCCCCACTGTAGAGGCAAAGCGGCTAAAATGATGGCATTGGAGATTCATTTAATAAATCATTATTAGGCACCCATAAATTATTCATTTGGTTTTATTTTGATTGCTTGGGTGGTACTTACAACTTTCTAACATGATTCATTGCCGTAAACCTCGGTTCATAGGACAAAATGGCCATATTTCACTTAATTTCAGCCAAAAATCGCTTTCACTTTGAAAGTAGCTCCAAGTTTGATGTCTTATCAATCACCCAATATTGTACATTGAGTAACTAAAATTGGCCAAACGTTTCCTCATTAATTGCTCTGAGCAATCCAATTTTCATGTTGATACCTCAGGGCTGTGATGTTGATATCTCTGTGTGATGCCGATGGGGCCCATTGTAACCCAAAAACACTGAACCCCTAAATAGTCGCTTTTAGGGCATTTCGTCATAATGATCATATCTCCAAAAGTAAGTGTCAGAGGAAGTTGGTCTTTGTGTCGATAAAGAGGTTTTTGATGCCAAGGAATTGGTTAGCACCATTATTGCGATTTTTGTAGTTGCTCTAATTAGTATAACTCTAAATGTCCCTCAATATGGCTGTAAAAATATAAAATTAGACATGACTTGTCATGTAGAACAATAGAATTGAAGGTGACACTCCAAAAGAGTCATATAAACACATTCCCCCGAGAGCCTATACTGAAGGAAGCGTCATAATTATGTTTAACTGCACTTATGAGATGGAGTAACAGGATGCTATTTATTTTTCATGTCTGTGAAGAGTGACGTGGGTGTGGTGCCGTAGCCTGATGAACTGTTTCCAAATGCTTTAATACCGAAAAGCTGTTTTCAATGATGGAGTCTGAAACACAAAGGCATTTCTTTTGATGTGACTACGTGTATCATCTGCCAGAAAGCAAGATGATCAAGTTGTCATGGCTGTAAAAGGATGCAAGAAGCCAGTGACATACACAATGACCATGTTTCCAAGAGATTGAAACTCGATGAAGGAGATCGTTGTTTTTTATCATGTGACTAATGAATGATATAAAAAGTACACCATGAAGTCCGTTCTTGATAGAGTAAATAAAACCAATCTCGCTCAAGGCCAAGACTCAACTCTTCCCCAGCATAACAAAACAGATGATAGAAGCACTCATTTCAAGGCTGTCTGCCACCCACCTAATGTGTATATGACAACAGCATTGTGAGATGTGAACTGTATTAACTGTGGCAACAAATCGTGCAAGCAAGTGCACACCAAATATCGCATTAGTGAACCCAACTGTGCTTTATCATTTCTTGCTGCAACGAAATTCTTTCAAGATGCTGTCTTCACCCAGACTTGTGACCTTCACGATCCACGTTCTGTGTTTGGAGCAGATCTATATTACCACGAGTGCATGATTAAGTATGTGTATTAGTATGAGTCGCGTTCTAAGGACTTGGTACCGCAATTGTCCACCAAACAACTTGCATGGAATCAGGTTTTGCCAAAGTTGTATCAAGGCCTGAAAAATGGCAAGGACTATGAGCTCAGTGTTATCAGAGACCACTTGAATAGTATTGATGATCAATGTAACTTCCGCAATGGAGATGTTAAAATTTTCTTGATTGACTAATTTGGTCATGAGATTGATTTCACATATCCTGATGCTTTGCACAAATCGATGATGGTGTTCAGTGTTTCAAATAATGCTGCAAATGTGTTGGCTGAGTGTATTCGCACTGTTGATCCTGTGCAAGTTATGTCTAATTTTCCATTTTTGCAGCCATTTTGATGGACATCTTAGAATTAATTATGCTAATTAGGTCAACTCCCAAAATCACAAAAATGGTGCCAATCAATTTATTGGAATCAAAAACCTCGATATACACACAAGGATCAACTTCCTATGACACTTACTTTTGGAGATATGATCATTTTGACAAAATGCCCAAAAAAGCAGCTCTTTAGGGATAGAGTGTTTTTGGATTAGAATTGGCCCCGTAGGCATAATAGGGAGCCCTGAAGTATCAAAATGAAAACTGGATTGTTCAGAGCACTTAATGAGGATACTTTTGGCCAATTTTGGTTACTCTGTGTACAATATTGGGTGATTGAGAAGCCATCAAACTTAAAGCTACTTTCAAAGTGAAAGCGATTTTGGGCTAAAATTAAGTAGAATATGGCCATTTTGTCCTGTGAACCGAGATTTAGGGCAATGAATCATGTTAGAAAGTTATAATGAATCATGTTAGAAATCCCTGCTTTCCTTCCTGAAAGTCCCTGTAATGTCCTTCTTGTATTCCCCATGTTCCCCACTCCATCCCTCTCCCTTCCACAGATCTCCTAATGTCTCTGTTCCCCACTGTTTTGTCCTTCCCACTCCCGCCCCTCTTGTCTCATGCCCCCCTTGCTGTGCGTTAGCTCTCACACGAGCCTCGACAAGGTGTACAAATTTTTTTTTAAAAGTACCACTCAAACAATCGAAATAAATCCAAATGAATAATTTATGGTTGCCTAATAATGATTTATTCAATAAATCTCCAATACCGTTATTTTAGCCTCTTGGCACTCAACCGAAAAATCCCGGTTGGGTTCTACAGAGAAAACGAACTTGAACTGGAGGTATTAGCTAAACTTTTTTGAAGGTCTTGGAAGATAGAACAAGAAAATTTAAAATACCGCTCAAAAGGAATCATGTACATGAATCTTAAGAGGCTCTTTCCACCTGGGCCCTTTCCACTTGCAGTATCTTCTCTTTGTTCTGGAGGTGGACCTCTCTGCCAAACCATCATCTGCGTGCAGTGGAACGTATTCTTTCCATCAAGAGTTGCTTCAAGAACATCTATGTTGTCACAGGAACAGTGGATCATCTGCTTCTTGACAATGTTGTCTGGGACATAGACATAACCATTCTTGGCAAACCTGTCCAGTATTTCATTAGCTATGCTTGTGTCAAACCTTCGAACAGTGTCAATGCCTATGGTGTGGTTGGCTGCATGGAACAGGTCAACAAGAGCCTCAGAGCGAGTAGCCTGAGAGAGAGCGAGCCCAAGACCAATGTGCTTTTGTGTCAACTTCCGTTTATGGGACACCCCATAAACAATGTCTTGGGCAATACTGCACACAGTCTGTTTGATGGTATTGTCTTCATCTGTCTCCTCATCAAGGTTATTTATGCCTCCAAAGAGCAAGCAAAGGAACATATACAAGCTCTCTGGGATCACTTGATCAAGTCCATGCCATGTGCTTAGGTGTCCTGGTGTGTCGAGCAGATCCTGCCTGACTCTGAGGGCAACGTGCACCATCTCTTGAAAGATGTTGCCTTGTGCAAGCTTGAGTGTTCCACAGTCTTCATCTTCAGTTGATTCCGATTCTGATGAGAACATTCCATGCTATATGGATTTGGTCAGTGTTCTTGAGATCAAGAAATCTGACTTGTCATCAGGGTACATCAGGAGTGATCCCCTGGATAGAGGTTTCACATAACTGGCCTTTGGTCCAATGAGCTATTGAACCACTTCACAGAAAGTTGTTCTCCTGGACTGGTATTTTGGTGGTACACATTTGCCCATTTCACTGCTCATCCTCTCGTATCCGTCATATATGTCACTTATGTCATACACGTGACCACGAGACAAGCCTACACACAAGTTTCTGCATATCATCATCATGCACTCATCCTCCATTGGCTGTTGTGTTTCGCTGGCTGATCCTGGTCTTGCAGAGTGTCTTTCAAAGGATACCAAACAAGCAAGATGATAGCAACCTTCAGCTGCTATCAGGTCGCTGACTCCTGACAATCTTGAACTCATCACCGGGTGAAGTTTGGAACGCTCATTCAATTCTGCAGACTTCTCCAGAGTTTCCACCTTGTGAACTTTTATTTTGCCCTCTTCTTGGCAAAACATGCATAGGGACCAATTCATTGCTCTTTGGGTGCTTCGTCGAGTGGGTACTGAAGTAGTGCTGGAGCATGGATCAAGACCATGATGGGATACTAGCTGTGCTGATGACTGGCGCTGTTTCTTTAGTCTGCTTAGCTTGCTTTCAGAGGTGAATGTGGAGTAGCAGGTTGTGTGCCACCTGTGTTCCATTGTATGGAATTCTTCCTCTGAAAGCACCTGAAGTCTCTCAAGGATGTCTACATTGGTGATGTCACCCAGTTTTCGCCTCTGATCAGCGACTGTCCTTGTTCTGTTTTTTCCTTCTGTGGATGCTGTGCAGAGGTCACCTGAACTGCACTGACAAAAAAGGCATGAGAGCTTGTCTGTGTCTTTGCTCTCTCTTTTACGCTTGATAATTGATACAGGGTCCATGGCTGGCGACTATACTACTGCTTTCAAACTGTGGAAGTTTCTAGCGATCTGAAAATACAGTGTACACAGTGGTTATAACCATGTAACAACGATCAACAAGAACACCTAGCACACTGCTATATACACCACATCTGGTACATATTTGGCAGGAAGCCTGCCTATCTCCAACTGGAAAGAAAATAACAACATGTTAATGGTGTGCAAGTTCTGGTAGTACTGAGAACAAAGCGACATTGGACATGGTAAAATACCCATAAGAATATAACAGAAAAATGGCAATGCTTGCCTTTCATTCTCTTAAAACTCTATAAAATAAGGTATATTTTCAGTTTAACCATTCACAATGCAAAAATACACTTGCTACAATATGCAAGCTTTGGTTTTATTGATACGTTCAATAAAATAGGCAAAACCCCCAAATCGACTGGCAATGACCTTGGTGACCTTCAAAACGACCGTGAAATTGAAATTTGGCGATGGCATCCACCCACATAATTTACCTTGTCACCATGGAATGAACAAACATGGATGCCTCCTTTTAACAAGCGATGCCGCAAAAAAAAATTATAGGGGGCTTTTCGATTTTTGGCTGGTCTACTATTATGTTCACATGACTTGTGTACAAAAATGTCAATGTGAGTCAATCAAATTAGGAGGACTGAAATCAAAGCTGTGAGCAAAACTCGACCACCTGTCTGATCAAGTACATGCACAAGAAAGGGTTGACCCTGAAGGAAATCGATGAGGCCCTTGTGAGGATAGATGTCCCCAGTGTATGCATGATTACAATCAGCTCTCCAACCTGCAGTAACACCATCGCCACACCGAGTGTGGCCACACTGGGGGTTTATGGCCCTTCATATGCCACTGCAAATAACTCGGAAGCTGAGTTTTAGAGGGGACCAGCACTAAGGATGAGGCCACATCAGGATGCCCCAAGTAGCCACACCAGAAAAGATTGATGCAGTGCATAAAATTTTGATGAATGAGAGAAGATCAACAGTCAAGCACATTTCTTAGGTGTTACATTAACATCAGCACTGGATCAGTATGCTTCATCCATCCATCAGGATCATACTCTGTGCAGAGCCTTGGTGCTACCTAAGCAGTCTCCTTGGCGATTGGACACAATCCTGGACAGGTCACCACTCATACACAGGATACCAGCAAGCTGGAACTCATTTTGCCAACCTCAGAAGGATGACAAGTAGAGTCAACCCCACCTGGTATTAATTCAACAGCCAAATGGGATTTGAAGTCAGGATCCTAGGATTTCAAGCCCACCACCCTAACCTTTAAGCTAACACCAGGCATATGCTTCATCCTCACTGAAACCCTAACCATTAAGCTAACACCAGGCATATACTTCATCCTCACTGAAAAAAATGGCATTACATGGTCTGACTAAGATGGATGCCCAGAATGTTGACTGCTGATTATATGAGAGCTGAATTTGATATTTCCAGGGAACCTTTTAAGCAGTTTAAAGCAAACGGACAACTTATTGAGCAGGATTGCGACTCAGTAAGTCATGATTTCACCAATTTGATCTTGAGACCAAACAGCAGATCATTCAGAGTGAGCATACACATTCTTTGCCTCCCCAGAACTTCAAGAAGAATGCATCAGCTTGAAATGTTAAGGTTACTGCTTTTTGGGACATCCAAGGGGTGGCCATGACTGACTGACTACCTCTTTAAAGGTAACACCAACAAGGATTAGAATGCTGATGAACTGTGATAGTTGGAAAAAGCCATCAAGCACAAACGCCCTGGAATATTGAGTTGAGGAGTGCTGCTTTTCCAGTGCAGTACATCACATCACACGTTCCAGCTTACTGTGGCCACAATGACTAACTGTGGCTTTGAATTGCTTCCCCATCTAGCCTATTCACCAGATTTTGTTCCCGCAGACTTCTACCAGTTCCATGAGTTGAAGGAATAGCTTGGTAGGAGGTTTTGATGATGATGATGATGATGATGATGATGATGATGATGATGATAATTGACATCATGTGTTCACAGCACTCAAGGAGTTTTTGGACAAGCATAACAAGGATTTCTACAAGATGAGCAAAGCCAAGCTGCAGCAGCACTGGGCCAAGTACATGAAACTCAAGGGGGATTGAAAATTAGATTGACAATGAAAAATAAATGATGTTTTCGATTTCTGGTTAAAAACTCTCAATGCCTCTTGTACATAGCAACTTTACCTATTCAACAATATTGAGACAAAAGACGCAAAAGCAAGAACAATGGTGTATTTATTTATTGTAATAGTTGTTAAATGTTCAATAAAGTGCGAGATAAAAGGAAAGATTTCAACATCATTAATCAGTCTGCAACAGTCAAAACTCACAGGTAACTAACGGAAGGTCTCATACAGACCACCCCCACACCCGAAGAGGTTTTGTGTTCATGAATTTGGTTTGGTACTACCCCTGACCAATTCCACGTTTCGACATGTCGTGATATACATCATGTTTGTCCCTCTCTCTCAATGGTTAAAAATCACTTAAATAATTCTAGCATCCGGATCTGGATCCTCACCAAAACCGAATCAATTAGTCCCTGTTACAATCTAACTGGTCCACCGAAAAGTTTTGCCCGAATCTGTGCACAACGCTTTAAAATGTCGTGCTACATATCGTTTCTGCTCACAGACAAATAAACAAACTTCTGTTTGATATCCTGCTCACAGATATGCCAGCATGGTTGATTTCTTCAGTATGGATATAGATATCCTGCTCATAGACAAACAAGGGTGAGTGAAGTTGAGTACAAACCGCCGTCCGCCTTCGGTGGCGGAGATAATGACATTTTCTTCTGCTGTCAGATTTGATGAAATCCATCCTCCTTGAATGATAGAATTTCCGAATTTTCTGAAAAGTAAATCTGCAAATCCAATATCTTGCAACCACCATTCTGTAATACCAATTATAACACTGCAAGTACAATGGTGCCTCAGTGGCTCTGGTTTTCCATCAAACTACTTAGACCCATGGGTGTTGAGAACCACTCACCATTTATATCCAAACATGGATAAAAGGCAAATTCAAGCAGATGCTCTTTATGAGTGATTATTGGAATTTGAACCAGAGGGTAGTGATGAAGAGAAAGGAAACAACAATTCCGATTTGGAGAATTCCTATGGCAACATCGATGATGATGATGATTCTTGCAGACATATTTACGTGGATTGCTGGTTAATAGACAATATTTTCTGAAGAGCAAATTTCGGTCTGCTTTTTACAGGATTGTCTCATCGAGCCCTGTGGGGGATGGGGAGGGGTGTGTGGTGTTCCCACTTTGTCCTGGGTGGTGGTTGCGAACGAGAGTAGAGGTAAAAGTGGTCTCATACTCCCAAATGGCCCTGGCTTTTAATCAAACTGTTTGTTGTACTCCAAGGTGCTAAGAACAGCTTATCATTCACATGTAAAGAAAGGTCAAAAGAAAAGAGAAAACATACTTTCTGAATGTTCTGCACGTAAGAGTGATCCTCCTCGAAATGTAGGTCACACAACACATCACAGCTAGGAAAGGGAGAAGAGTGAGAAATGGGGGGGGGGGAGATCAACACCTCACCAAACATCGCTATACACTCTGGGAAGGGGGTGGGGTAAGGGGGATGGGGGGAGAGGGGAGGTGGGAAGTGGGGGTGGGTTTGGGAGAAGGTGAGCATGAGTGGATCGGGTTCTGGACTTGCATTTGGTTGAGGTACTTGTGGAGAAAAAAAGGAGGGGGGGGATAGTTCAGTATTGAACAAAATGGGGTGTGTTAAAACAGTATGTTAATCCAGTATGTGGAGACTGCCTGGAAATATTCATGGGGGTTTCATAGGGGAGGGGGTTTCGGAGGAGGTCAGCATGAGGGGAGGGGGAGAGAAGGGTGGTGGCATGAGGGGAAGGGAAGACAGCTTTTGGGGAGGCTCAACATCATGCAAGGTATAACAGTTAAATCTGTCCCGTTTTAACTGTTTATTTTGTCACCTACATGTTACTGTGTGTTCCTAGTTCGGTTTTGTTTCAAAAATCGTGCTATTTTGTGAGATTTTGTCGACGTTGTCTTACCGGGTGCTTGAGGCCGACCAGTTCCCCTTGGTGTACGATCGTGTTTATTTGTTTTTCTCCCCATTACCTAAAATTTCTATCTTCCACACTATCCTAACGTCGCCCATCCTTCTCAACTAATCACTATATTTATTATCTTAAATCAAAAAAAAAATAACAAACAAGAAAACCCCGCGACCTTTCTCCTGAATTTTGCTTCTTCGTCTTCTTTATCGCCGCTTCTTCTTCTTCTTCTTCTTCTTCTTTAGCGCCTCTTCTTCTTCCTTATCGCCTCTTCTTCTGCCTCTTCTTCTTCCTTGATTTTTTCGACAACACTTCCATGTAATGACCTATCTGTTGAAAACTCTCTGAAACATCTATCTATAATTCCAGCAATGTGTGTGTGTGTGTGTGTGTGTGTGTGTGTGTGTGTGTGTGTGTGTGTGTGTGTGTGTGTGTGTGTGTGTGTGTGTGTGTGTGTGTGTGTGTGTGTGTGTGTGTGTGTGTGTGTGTGTGTGTGTGTGTGTGTGTGTGTGTGTGTGTGTGTGTCTGTGATCGCTGTTTCTCGACAACCGCTGGTCCGATCTAATTGAAACTTGCCAGATATATTGCTGGGGACCTGAGTATATGCCTTTTCAAGGTTTGATATTAATCGGACAAGTGCTTCCCAAGTTCTGGCCATTTATTTACCAACCAATGACAGGACACGTTGCTGCGGAGCCGTGGTCGATGGTGAAGAGAAACTCAGCCGCGTTCGCCATTACGGGTTTCTCCTCTCCTCTCCGCAAAATTGGCGCTAATTGAATAATTGGCCATTAAAAGCCTCCGTATTCTTGCCCTGGACGACGAAACAAAGAAGAAGCGCCGTTTCCTCAGCGATGTTGTTTATGAAGAGGTGCTAACGAGATAAAGGTGTGTACAATGTACATGGAGACGATTTTTATTATTATTTATTGATTGAAGAAAAATTGTTCCAAAAATAATTTATCAAATAAAGTGCACAACTTTTTTTTGTTTCCAATTGTCAAAACGCTGTGGCCTTTGGAAGTGTTAAGGAATTCAGCTCCACTCAACATGCTTGCCAACGAAATACATCTCACTTTGGTGGTAAAAACGATTCACAACGACGGGTTTCCTTACTCATTGCTCTGCAGTCTGCATTCAACCCCTTCATTTGTCATCTCATTGACCTCATTTCATCTATCTATAATTCCAGCAGAGTGTGTGTGTGTGTGTGTGTGTGTGTGTGTGTGTGTGTGTGTGTGTGTGTGAGTGTGTGTGTGTGTGTGTGTGTGTGTGTGTGTGTGTGTGTGTGTGTGTGTGTGTGTGAGTGTGACCGCTGTTTCCCGACAACCACTGGTCCGATCTAATTGAAACTTGCCAGCTGTATTGCTGGGGACCTGAGGATGTGCCTTTTCAAGATTTGATATTAATTGGACAAGTGATTCCCAAGTTATGGCCATTTATTTACCAACCAATGGCTGGACACGTGCTGTGTAGGCGTGGCCGATGCGCCATTTAGTTACCAATTGCAGGACACATTGCTGCGTGGGCGTGGCTGCGTAGGCCGGTGCACGGCCGGCCGACGATGACGTCACGTGCCGTGCTGGTTACGATGGGGATCCATCAGTGCCTTAGTTACCGTGGGGTAGGAGTGCCAATGGTAAATGGCAGCGAATGTCATGGCAAGCAAAGACAGGGAGGTAAACTTGATTTTAATTAACTCTGTGTGTAAGTATCACAGCAGTTGTTACTTCAATGCAAGCGATAATTCGTGGAATGATGTGAACATTCCGTACGGGCACGCACTACTTTTGGATAGTGATGACTTTCTGTATTCTAATAATTTCTCGATTTCTTATCCGCATTTATAGATAAACACAATGCCCCAATCCAGTCGTCGTTTATGAGAGCGAAGGAATGGCCTGCGTGTTTGTTTGAAAGTTGTTTTTTTTTTTTTGCATGTACGGCCACGCACATATGGGCACGCGAGAGCGAAGGAACAGCCTGTGTAGTTGTTGTTTCTGGCACGCGGTTTGAAACTTTTTTTTTTTTTTGCATGTACGGACACGCACGTATGGCCACGCACGTACGACCACGCGAGAGCGAAGGAACGGCCTGTGTGTTTGTTTCTGGCAAGCGGTTTTAAAGTATATATATATATATATATATATATATATATATATATATATATATATATATACATATGTACATTTTTTTTTTTTTTTGCACGTACGGGCACATGAAAGCGAAGGAACGGCTTGTGTGGTTGTTGTTTCTGGCACTCGGTTTGAGTTTTTTGCAGGGGGGGGAGGGTTTGCACGTACGCCCACGCATCTACGGGCATGCACTAGTTAATAATAATAATAATAAAAACGATCTCTTATCATGCTTCATCTTCCTCTTTCACACGTGTGGTACTCTTTACTGTATCATAATGCACTACTCTTCTACTATTTAAACAGACTGCCCTCAATTTGACCTTTCCTTCATACCTTGCCTAAAAAAATCCAACTGTGACAGCGTTTCTTCTCTCCATTCTCTGAATTCGCCTTTATTGCATCCATCAGGATTTGCGTTAAATCGCATCTTTGAACTAAAACTTTTAAAAAACCCCGTTTACTATGAATGTTCACTTTCCATCAACCATTCTTTTTTTCCAACTTCAGTGCCAACTCACCCCTCGCACCCCTCACTCTCAAAGCAACCATCCCACTCTTCTCCCTCCAAGCCTCCTTCTCACCTCTCTCAAAAATTCCCCCCTCACTTTTCTCCCACCTTTCATCCCCCTCACTCATCCTTCTCAAAGTTGCCCCCCCCTTCTCATCCACAAAGCTGCCTCCTTCCACTGCCCTCTCACCTCCATCTCTTCACTCCACCTCCTCAAATCCTCAACTGCCTTCTTCCCCCTCTCTTGTCCCCCTATCCCCCAGCACCACAGTGCCTTTTCTCCTCCTCATTCAGCCCCCTCCCCTAGCTATTCTGCAATCCCCCACACTCTTTCAACAACCCTCCTTACCACCACCCTCGTCCCTTGTCCTACCCTCCCCCTCCGCCCCACACCCTGCACCCAAAGCCTCCTCCCCGACCTCTTCATTCAAAGAGTGGACCTCTAATATCCGGGGCCTTCGCTCAAACCTTTCAGATCTTACCATGCAGGTTGCCACTGACAAACCGGACATAATCTGCCTAACAGAAACTTTTCTCCCCCAAGACGTGTCTGACTCCCACGTATCTCTCCCTGGTTACTCCCTCCTCAGGTATGACAGACCTGAGCCTCGTCCTGGTGGAGGAGTTGCTCTCTTCATCAAAGACTCCATTCCTCACTCTCCATGCACTGCCCTCACTCCCCCACACCCCCAAGAATACCTCTGGATATGCTTCCCTCCACTCCCACCTCATGTTTATATGTGTACTGTACCGTCCACCTAACAGTGGTGACTCCATCTACACCTCACTATCCAAAAACATGGACCATCTTCTATCTTCTCATCCAAACTCTCTCTTCCTCATATGTGGCGACTTCAATTGTCATCATGCCAGTTGGCTAGGTGTGGGTACCTCTCCCACCTGTCATGGCATTTCAGCAAAACTTTCTGTGACTCACTGGGACTGACTCAATCGGTCAACTTCCCAACCCGGATCTCAACCAATGGTACTCCATCTCTTCTGGATCTGATTTTGACAAATTTCCCTGACAATATCTGCTGCTTTTCCTCTGCTCCAATCGGTTCTTCTGACCACGTCCTTGTCAAAGTGGACATCTCTCTGGCAAAACCAGAGAACCACCTCATCGCCATCGAGTCTGGCATTTCACTTAAGCACTCCAAGCAGCCATCAAACTTAGACTGGTCTCTTTTCACTACTTTCTCCAACATCAACTCAACCTGGGAATTCTTTCAAAGAAACTTGCTCTCCCTCATGCACAAATTTATCCCCTCGTCTTCAGTTGTCCTACCCTTCCTCCCGCCCTTGGTTCACTGAAGCTTGTGGTGAGGCAGTTGTCCTGAAACAACTTGCCTTTGCCTCATGGAAAGCAAACCCAACTGAGGGCAATCTCAGTTCCTTCCATAAAGCTTGGAACAAGTGTGTATCTACCCTCAGGAGAGCCAGAAAACAACATCTTTCTAATCTCAAGTCTGCACTCTCAAACCTCTCTCCCTCCTCAAAATCCTGGTGGCATCTAATCAAATCTGTTTCTGGTGTATGTTCCCCCTCTATCCCCTCCCTTACCTCAAATGGCCGCACTGCTGATGCCGCACGTGTAAAAGCTGAATGCCTAAACTCGGTGTTTGCCGCTAAATATTGTGTCCTAAACCCATCACTTTCTCTACCCACCTTACCCAGTCGCACCCAACTGTCCCTGGACTATGTGTCCTTTTCTCCTGACAAGGTGGAGAGCTTGCTGTCAAACCTCGTCTCAGATTCTGAAACCGGTTCAGACGGCATCAGCCCACGTGTCCTCAAAGCCTGCTCTTCTGCTCTTGCTCACCCTCTCTCTGTTCTATTCACCCTCTCATATGCTCAAGGTCATCTGCCATCTGCTTGGAAATCAGCAAACGTCACTGCCCTGCACAAAAAAGGTGCAAAAACAGATCCCTGCAACTACAGACCAATCACCTTTCTCCCATTCATCAGCAAGGTTATTGAATCCATCATCGCTTCAGACATAAAATCCTTTCTCTTCTCCAATGGCTTGATTTCCGATCATCAATTTGGTTTCAGACCAGGTCACTCTACCCTGGATATGCTGCCTCTGCTCTCCCAACAATGGATGGAGGTCCTCAATGCCAGACAGGAAATACAAGCCTTATCCCTGGACATATCACATGCTTTTGACACAGTCTGGCACCCTGCCCTGCTCACCAAACTCTTCCTATGGTATACAAGGCCATCTCCACTCATGGCTCGCAGACTTCCTCTCCTGTCACAGTCAGCATGTGGCCCTAAATTGAGTTCTTTCATCCCCTCTTCCTGTCCAGGCTGGAGTTCCTCAAGGTAGCATTCTGGGCCCTGTTCTTTTTCTGGTTTTCATCAATGATCTCTCCGACTCTGGAAAATCCTCCATATCTCTTTGCTGATGACTCCACCCTCTGCCGTACCATCTGTCATCCCTCAGACAGGCAAGCAGCAGCTTCTTCGCTCACTGCAGATCTGGATAAAATCACAAACTGGTCCAACACATGGAACATATCTTTCAATCCGGACAAATCTCACACTCTCACTATGTCTCTTCGAAAGGACCATTTAGAACCCCCCCCCCCATCCACTTTCTCAACAATCCTCTGGAAGAAGTCCTTTCTTTCAAGCTTCTGGTCTCACTATCTGCCATGACCTTTCCTGGGAAAGCCACATTTCAAACTTCGCCTCCAAAGCCAGTCACCGACTGGGAATCCTCCGCCGTGCAAAGTCCTTCCTTGGCCCTCCTAAGCTCTTGACCACTTACAAAGCTTTTGTCCGCAGCCTGATGGAGTACTGCCCTCCCCTCTGGGCTGGTGCTCCTACCTCACACCTTTCTCGGCTTCACGCTGTAGAAACCAAGGCATATCGGATCATTGGCATCTCCCGCAATGAGGCTGAGTCTTTGGGCCTCTCACTCGATCACCGCAGGTTGGTTGGTGGTCTTTCTGTCTTCCACCGTCTCCTCTCCAGCCTTGCTCCCCCCCCCCCCCCGCTCTCTCTGCGATTTGTCCTCACCACATTTACACAGGGTGCTCAAGGTCCGCCAACAACCCCCTTCTGGTAAAACTACCAAAATCGCGAATCACTGCTCACCTTCACTCTTTCATTCCTCTTTTTTCCCGCATTTGCAATGAACTCCCTCACTCTATTCCTTCCCATTCTTCCCTCCAGGCTTTCAAAACAGCTGTTCACCACCACCTCTTATCACCCCCCATCCAAATCCTCGATCTTTTCTACCCCCAATAATCCACCCAAGCCCACCTCCTTCCAATTTCCTGCTTTCCTTCCTGAAAGTCCCTGTACTGGAATGTCCATCTTCTATTCCCCATGTTCCCCGTCCCATCCCTTTCCTTTCCACAGATCTCCTAATGCCTCTGTTCCCCACTGTTGTCCCTCCCACTCCCTCCCCTCTTGTCTCATGCCCCCCTTGCTGTGCGTTGTGTGTTAGCTCTCACACGAGCCTCGACAAGGTATACAAAGCAAAACAAACAAAAAAAAAAGGTAGCAGCACTGACCATTTTTAATGTCTTTGGTATGACTCAGCTGGGGTTCGAACTCCTGACCTCCCAGGGAGGGGAAGGGCGATAAAATGCTTTCAAACAGCAACATTTTCTTTTTCCCACCGGGTTCGATATAAAACCACGTGGGAGCATTTAAAACCCATGCTATCTACCTGGCAAAGGCATGCGTGCATGCATGCTCACACATGCAGCAACCTTTGCACCTCTCTGCTCAGCTCACTCCAAATCAGATTCGTACATGCTACACTCTGGGGAAGCTGTTTTAAATTCAAAACTAAACTGTCTGTCGTTATCAGTCCTTTGAACAAAGTATGGGAGACAGAGCTGTTGCAAGCGACAGGAAATATGGTGTCCGACATCGTAATGTGTACTGTGTATTAGAGTTGCATTGACTTCCTTGTGAAAGAGAATGTCAAACAACCTGAAATTCACAGGAGACTTTCTGCAGCATTCAACTAGTTCAGAGAATACGTTACCCCATGCAGTCTTAAGAAAAAAGGACATGATTGGTCAAGATGATGGAAAATGCTGTAATATTTTATCCCAGTCCTGTATTGCTAAAGGAAAGGATTTCGAAAGTGCCCAAAAGGTTATTTGTGTTCTTCAGTGTTCAAGTATATAATTCAATTGAAACAAAATAAAGATTTTAAAGGATGCAGAAAAACAAATTTGGGGGAGTTTACCACCGTTGATGCAGCGTCTTTTACACCACCTTATTTGACACATTACATTTGTTATTCGTGCCTGTTGTTTGCATCCTTTATGATGTCCTTAAAAACAGTAAGTTTCCTGTTTGGAATGATTTTCAATTTTGTTTCACTGCCAGACAGGTAGACAGAGTAAAATAATTATCTCACTCTTCCCTGCACATGCACAATATGGTCGAATTCAGAGCCAAAGTACTGATAAACCACACGTTTGTTTTCGGTCCATGTTCGATTAGTGTTCAAAATGTAGCATACAATTGGAATTGTTGTTTCTCGATAATAAACTGATGTTTGTAGGCAGACGGACTGGCAGACAGACAAAGTGAATCAATTGCTTCAACCTGCTTTTCACTTCTTGCACGCATGGTAATAATAATGATGCTTGGCTTTCACCTTGCTGTGCCTTTAAATGGTGCAGTGAGTTTTCAAATGACAGATTATAATTGGGGAGCAATGTGAGCATTCTCTCATGTAATAAACCACTATTCCATAATCAAAGAACAAATGTATTGAACAGATAATTTTTGAGAATTTCAAAATTAACAATACAGGACCTTAAATTGCAGGATAGTTTAATGACGGTGTTGAACCCATGGAAGTAAACCATTCATTCTGAAAAATAAATTCACAAAAGGTTTGTGCAAAGTCAGCACCAAGGAACTTCACATTTGATCAAGAGGCAACTTGTGTGGCCATTGTCACAGAACTCTTGAAATGCAATCAGAGGTGGGGGGGGGGGGGAGGGTACATGATTTATTGCTGAAGAATGTGAAATGTGATAAGATCTGGTTCCATTGTTTCATGCCAGAGTCAAAGTTAGCCGGCGTGGAGAGGAGACATTCTTGGCCCCCACTACCATGATTAATCGTTCAACCATCAGTCGGATACATATGGCAATAGTGTTTTGGGACATAATGCGATATTTCATCTTCAATAGCAGTGTGGAAAACCGTGAACACCGAGTACTACAGTGACTTGTTATACAATGAAGTAAGAGAAGTGATCGACAGGTGATTGGCCAGGTGTTATCTCAGTGAGTGACATTATGTCACGATAACGGTTCCACCCACAGGGAAACAATGACCACTACCACTCTCACATACATAGATTGGGACATTCTAAGTCATCCCCCATGCAGTCCAGACTTGTCACCTTGTGAATTTCTTCTCCTCAGAACACTAAATACACATCTGGGTCACATTAACTTTCTGAATGACAAAAGTATCAAAGCAAGTGCGCTGAAATAATAACACTACGAGTTCTCTTACTCTTACAAGGAACTTTGACACAGGAGGAGGCCATTAGGCCCATCAATGTCTGCACTATTATTAACAACCTATGCTTCTTTGTCCCTACTATATCCGTTTTTAAATGCTCAGCATCAAGCAAGGTAGCAGCATCTACCATTTTTAATGTCTTTGATATGACTCAGCTGGGGTTTGAACTCCGAACCTCCCAGACTCAGAGCAGAATGCTCGAATCATTACACCACCAGGCTCGTACCCACCCCAAGGATTTATACACAGATGGCATTCAGGAGATACCACATATTTAAGAGAAGTGGGTCAGTATGTCAAGGGAATACCTTCCGAAATAGGTAAAGTTTCACCAACTACCATGTACGTTTTGATTTTCACGGATAAAAATTCCACGTCAACCTTGAACGGCTCTTCCATATTGAAAGACTGTGAACTTTTTTTACTTTGTGCCTTCTTGATTACAATTGAGTTTCAATACTTTCTGCTCACTTTGTGAGCTTAATTAATTAGCCAAGACCACCACAATATTTTGTCATCGTAAGCTTTCAGGCTGGGAAAGCAAGTACAGTCAGGACCCAGAACGGCATTGGTAGAGCGCGCAACTCCACCAGGCTGAACAGTTTACAATTTTCTATCCCACTGATAGGCCAAACTGGATTCGGACCTGAACCAAAATCGAATCGGTTTGTTCTTGTCATCTACCCAACTCATCCACAACTTTATGAGATTTCATGCTATATATCCTTTTTGGCCCTATCTCTCAATGGTGAAGAATCACTTTTCTCAATGGTGAGATGAAAATTTTAAATTCTCGTTTCCGGATACGGATCTACACCAAAATCTAATCAATTCTTCCTTGTCACACATCCAACATGTCCACAAAGTTTTGTTCAAATCCGTCCATAACTTGTTGAGATGTTCTGCTCACAGACAAACAGACAGGGGTGAAAGTACATAGCCTCTGTCTAACCTTTGATGGAGGAGGTAATGAAGGAAGCCAATAGCCTTCATATAACCTGAGCAAGGTTATCGAGAGTGTGTGTGTGTATGTGTATGTGTATGTGTATGTGTATGTGTGTGTGTGTGTGTGTGTGTGTGTGTGTGTGTGTGTGTGTGTGTGTGTGTGTGTGTGTGTGTGTGTGTGTGTGTGTGTGTGTGTGTGTGTGTGTGTGTGTGTGTGTGTGTGTGTGTGTGTGTGTGTGTGTGTGTGTGTGTTTTCACATGCACACATTCAATGGTGACTCTGCAGCTTATGACTCCAATTGAGCATTTGGTCATTACAGTACACCATGACGCACAGTTCTGTCTTGTTCTATTTGATGTCAAAAGCAGAATCCCTGTGCTGACAGTTTCACTCCACAAGAGGGAGATTTCTGCAACGTTCAGGGAGCCTAGCATGCATATTTCCTCGGCAGGTCAGATCAAATCCGTGTGGTTTATGTACATTCAACACTTACATTTGCTCAGAGTTCCACCTTTTAGTGCAGAAAAGCAACATTCCAACAAAATTACAATCCTACAGAATCCTATCTGAAAAGTACTATAATGATAGATCAATAATCCAGAGTACAACCACTGGTCCAATGATAACCAAACCTACTCCCATCTGATCAGTCACTTGACGTTTCAAATACCTTGGTGGGTGTATAGAGAACAGAGCAATGATAAACCAATATGCCGTATCATTGCTTTTTCTGCAGAAATGAAAGTTCCTGCAATGACCCTTAAAACCACAACTCTTCTGTCACCTCCCAACCATTCATCAACTAGTTTAAAGTCCTGTATAGACTCCAGTTATGAGGAACAGTCTTTCAGATGAATTTGACGAGAGATCATTTTAATTATACTGCATAAATATCAAGAGTGACCTCCTCCACAATTGTGGAAACCAAAATTCAAGTGCCATACCAGCACCAGCCACCATCACATCGATCCTGAGCAAGAAGTAGAGTAGTACGTGCCTCGTAAAATCTGTCTGTGGCCCACGCAAGTAACAAAGATTAAGTGACATGATAAATTACATACATCAAAACAACTTATTTGGCATATATAACATAGCATAACATATAACTAGTCTAATAATATTTTTTATAAAGCATTGCAGTGAAGTCTGATCCAAATAATTTTAAAGAAATATATGTATTTGTATATTGTAATCATTAACAAATAGTGTGGTAGATAAAAACATAAGAAAGGAAATAACTTGCACTAAAAACTTTAACATTTTCACGCTGACGCTCATGCCGGGGTTATCGCTATAGCTCTCTGTTCTTCGAACAGGCGAGCTAAAGAGCTAAAAACGACATGAAAAGAATTGGGGAAAATTGTAGCGAGCGGTACTGGATTGCATTGATGTCCCATGTTTGTGACCAACGTGTGGTCGTTCTTGTTGGACAATGCCAGCGCACTCCCTGGGAAGAGAATCTATCCACAGCCAAGTCCTTCACTTGCCTTCATCATCATGTAGTGGATTCCCTCCAAGAGTTGTGTTGGCAACATATTTCACCTGACTATGGCTTCTAAAGCCTGTGCAGGCTGACTAATAATGCAGCCAGGTGGTAATGCTTTTAACAGTTGGCGGTTCTTTGCATCTCAGGTGCAAATAAAGCCAAAAGTTTGCTTTTACCTGTAATATTTCCTTTTATGGCAACAATTCAAAATCCGCATAAACTATGTAGTGGATTTATAAAGAAAGTGCATCCATGGCAGGTGATTGAAGTGGCAGTCTACTGTATTCAGTGGGTTTTTCACTGATAACACATTATCGTGTGACCAGGAATTCGGGCCCTGTGGGCTGGATGGACGTGTCACCTCCCCACTGAAGTTCATGCATATATCGGTTTCATAAGCTTTGTTGGACTCTGTGCTTCGGCCTTGGGGCTGAAGTGCACATCCTTAGCTTCGTTATTATTGTTACGGTTTTATTAAACTGGCACTCCTCCGATGCAATGGCACACAACATACAGCGATCCCAAGGTGGTTATTTCATTAGTATGTGTTTCGTCACTCCAGTAGGTAAATGGGAAAGATGCGTTGCGTAAAGCTTTTAGTTAGGTCTTCAATCTTCGATCCTTTCTTTTATTTAATTCCTTTACCTTACTTTACTTCTTACACAAACCACGCAAGCACGCATGCATGACAGTAACAGTGTCAGCAATTTCCTTTACAAAAACGCGCCAAAATCCAACTGCCGCCTCACCTCAGACCTTCATTATGCTCAACTCAACGTTACAATGCTCACCGTAACCACTCCACAAAGCTTCTAAAAATCTCCACAACCACCTATGTCTATGCTTTCACCACAAACGCCAGAGCTACAAACATCTCCAATCTCTTTCCGCACACCACATCGACAACCACCTTTCCCAATCTCTTCATCACAAATGTCACAGCACTTCTCTCACCTCTCTATAATCGCCACAACGATCATCTACTTCTTGGACACTCACCAGTCTCGGAAGATGCTGAAGGAATGAGAGTAAGGAGGATCGGGGTGTTTCGGCGTGTAGCTCGAAGCGCAAGCATGCGCTGAGGTTCATTCGAAGACGTATGGATAGCACTAGGGTTTCCCTAAATGGGCACACTTAAATGGAGTCCAGCGCATGTTCAGGGCCAGAGAGCGCTCCCAAAAATTATTTCCCCATGTTAATCTCGGAGCACCAATGCAAGGCACGGCGTAAGGTCGAATTGGGTCATTTTAGATTTTGAGGCCTGGCGAGGCATGGCTACGGCGTGGGGCGACTGCTGTGCACCAATGGAGGAGCTTGGAAATCTCTACAGCCTTGTTTCATCTGACTTTTAGCTACTCCCTCACTCAGGGACCCATAAAAGGAGGCGATATCACCAGACTTCAGCAGATATTGGGGGCGGGGGGGGGGGGCGTCAGACTTCACTTTTTGAGGCGATCATACAAGAGATCTCCAGCGTCAGAGCAAATTTCGCCACAAGTCAGCGCGACCGAGAGGGAAGGGCGGAGCAGCAAGCGATTGCCAGAATGGGCCGGGACCACCCCCGGGTCATCGACGCTCAGTGTTCAGCTGCATCCATAAGCCAACATTTACACTTACAGAATCTTGCATAACTCCATCAAGGTCTTTCTCTTCCGCATCTTCTTTCCCATCTATCTCTCGTCCACTATGGACACACAAGAGCAATGAGCGAGGGCAAGTCCCGAACAACCATTCTTTTCAGAGCGACCCCACTGAATCTCACCTCTCACACTTTCCTCTTAGACCACGCTGCACGACTCGCTGCTCTACACTCGCACCTCTCACTCCAATACCAGACACCTTCAGTTTTCCTCCCTTCTCCCCCCTCCCTAAGCGTTTGGGTTGCACTGGTCCACCGACAGTGCCAGGTACCAAGAGGTCGCTCGTCCTCAACTGCCTCTCATCTCTCTGGGCTATCTCTAATTTTCCTCGGGTGTGTGTGTGTGTGTGTGTGTGTGTGTGTGTGTGTGTGTGTGTGTGTGTGTGTGTGTGTGTGTGTGTGTGTGTGTGTGTGTGTGTGTGATGGCGCCTGTTATGTATCATATAATTTAAGATTGTCTAAGTTTATGCTGGGTAAATCTGCACTGTCTTCTTTTGTGAATATTGCATTTATTTTGCTGCACCCACAAATTCCTTGCTTTCCCCTGCTGTACATCTTGTGAGTAAAACAAGTACTGTCACATAACTTTCCTCGCTTTGATAAAATTAATGTGCTTGTTATAAATTAATGTGTTTGTTCTTAGCTCTCATACGAGCCTTGACAATGTATGCAAAAATTTGTTTTTAAAATTTTCTCAGCTCGTTTTTGGCTTTTCCTCCATTGGTCCAGCATGGTCCGCACCTTAGTATAGCCGGGAAGTTATCCCCCAAAATCTGCTTATTAGCCGGTGTGTACTTAGCAGCTCCACTTGGCTGCAACTGATACGGTAAGTAATGCAAGTATGCATCGATGTCGCGATTCCCCAATAAGGTGACCATGTGTTCCTAGTTAAAAGGGGAGTCAGACGGAGGACACTGGGTCATGTGGTCAAATTATTGACATTTGTGGTCAATTAGCGACCTGCTTTTGTGGTCAATTAGCAACCTTTGACTTTGAAAGTTAGTCACTAATTGCCGAAGAGTCATTTTCTAATGCTGATCAAAACCCAATCACAAGCATTTAAATAACAAAGAAACTTCTACACGTCGGCGAGGGCATGTTTAAGAGTGTTTAATGCCTTGAAGCAAGCATTCCATGGCTTATAGTTGGTAGTTTACCTGGACGGTGAATATGGATGCGTTAGGATTTAGAAGTGAACGACTAACCTCAAGAGGAGGCAGAGGAGGATAGGAATAGGGCAGTTCACTGACGTGCATTGAGAATCTTCAAGGATAGATGCAATCCTCTGGAGAAGTGTGATAATATCAAATTTGTTCGGAGTTACACTCTCGAAGGAATCATTTCATTGGCTGATGAATTTCGTGCAAGATGACCTGGATCAACCTACAATGAGGAGCAATGCACTGAATCCCTTCCAACAATTGTCCGTGGCACTGCGATTATATGCAAGTGCATCATTTCAATTGGATGTTGGAGATATGTGTGGTGTTTCACAGGAAACATGCTGCAAAGTGATTGATCGCATCAATGCAGCCATTTGTGCAAACAAAATACACTTTATCCATTTTCTGGATACTCCAGCAGAAAGGAGAGCTGTGATTAAAATAATTATATGAGATATCACGAAGCTATCGATGGATCTCACGTGGCTCAAATGTAAGTCTTGGTGGTCCAACTGCACTTAGGTATGTAAACAGGAAAAGCTACTACAGCCTAAGTTGCCAATTTGTGTGTGACCAGCTACTTCTTCTTACTAATGTAGTTGCCAGATGGTATTGGTCAGCACATGACTATATTCTTTGAAGTCACAGCTATTTGAGAAATTCCAGGGCAGAGAATACCAAGGCATTTTGCGGGGGGAGCCGGCTATCAGTTAAAAGCTCGATGTTGTGGTATTTGTAAATAAGCATTAATAAATGCCTATAAATGAACGAGTAAAATTGACGGTTTCATGTTATAAGTTTGCTGTCGCACACATCGGTCAATTGCATTATAAACTCCTTGATGTAATGAGCTAATTTTGACTGTAGATGGCAGTGTTGAACTGTAAACTGCCTGGTGAGATTCGTGAAGGTGCTGGAACGTTCTCAGACGAAATTTCCAGGATGGAAGAGAATAACTTTTTCTGGATTGTTCTGTGTTACTATATAAACCCGTGAGAAGGAGGTGTGGACAGACGGGTGACATGTGACTTGACATGTTTCAAATTTCCCTGTGCTCGATTTAACTCTGATGAGAGAATGAGGTGTTAATGTCCAGAGTGGTTGTTAATGCATAGAGCCGATTATAATCAGGTCGATTAAAACTCATTAAGATTGTGTATCGGGAATGAGTTCCTTTGAGTTCTTCAATCATCCTGGACGGGTCAGCGTACAAGAGAGAACAACGCGACAAGACTTAATCATTCAACAGCCCTGGCGGATGAAGTGAACTCGCGTGAGTTGATCCGGCAGGACAGGGACAGAAACAACTCGACGTGGGAATCATTGTTGGACATTCCATGCAATGGTGAACTTCCTCATTTGACTTTTTATCTGTTTATTTGAAATACAAGTTTCAAAAACGTTACGCTGTTGATGTGATCACTGCAACGCCACTCAGAAGTTACAGACACCAACTGACAATGATCCAATTGATTGGTACGTTCATACTCGTGAAGCGCAAACTTGGATCGAAGTCGTTAGAGAATGGGCTGAGTTCGGCACTATGAACAACATACATACACCAAAGGGAAGGAAAGGCCAAAGTGCATATACCTCCGACATTTTGGCGACCGTGACAGGATCTGTCAGTGGTAAAAGGCTTTGCGGTGTCACAGAAACAACAGACGAGGAAGACTATGCATACGCCATGGTGCTGTAGTTGTGATCTGAGTGCAAATTGACCGCTCATCCATCTGCCATGGAGTTTGACAAGTGGATTGAGGGAGGCGAGCGGCTTGGATTGAAGGGAGAGACACCAATGGTGTTTGTTATCGAACAGCAAGTGGCTGCAAAAGAAGAGGATGCCCTGGAACATGAGGAAAGACAAACGGTGCATGAGGAACGTGCATGCAAAGAGGAGGCGAAGCGTTAGGAGCACAAAGAGAAGGCAGAACGCTAATGCGCTTGGGAATCTGAACATATGAAGTAGGAAATGCGAATGACGATTTAATTGGCAAGAATACAATTCGAAATTGAAGCAGCTGCACAAGCTCGCACCATACCTGAAACACCTGAAACCGGTTCGGTACGAGTAATGGTGAACAAGCTGAAGCTCCCCACATTTGATGAGAAACGTGATGAGCTGTACGCGTACTTTGAGAGATTCAAGCGTTTCTCTGCGAGTCAACATTGGAACAGAGAGGACTGGTCAGTTAGTTTCTGCCCCCTTACGACAGGCAAGGCACTCCATGTATATACCAGTATGCTCTCGGAAAATGCTCATGACTATGATCACTTAAAAGTGGCCTTGTTGAAGAGGTATGAACTTAGAGGAGGGATATCACCGGAGGTTCAGAGACATTAAACCATGATGAAGGTCAAACTCTGTTTCAGTTCATGATGCATTTGAGACGGTGCTATCCACAATGGACTTTGATGGCAAAGTGTGAACGCAGCTTTGACGCATTAACCAACTTGTTCGCTTGTGAACAGTTCCTTAGTGCGTGTTCTACGGAGATGGCCCTGTTCATACGTAAGAGAGTGCCTCAGAACATTGAAGCAATGACAACCTTGGCTGAGCAGTATATTGAGGCACATGGAGGGTGTATTACTGGGAGGCCAGTCAAGAAGAAGGACGTCCCAATGAAACCAAGGTCGGACAGTTTGCGACACAAGACTGACCCATCTCAGCCTACATAACCCCAATTCAGTAGAAGTGAGAGGGAATGCTTCTCTTGTAACAAGAAAGGCCACATGATGGCTGAATGTCAATTGAGGAAGGCAGATCAGATGAGGTCACAACAGAAGGCAGCTAGCGCAGTGCACAATTTCCAGAGGAAAGATGTTGTGTGCTGAGCAGAGCCAAAAGAGCAGTCTGCATCAGCTGTGCAAAGGTGTCCTGAGGAGATTCGGGTGAATAAAGGAGGGTTTCAGTCAACACCAATGGTCTTCAGCAGTTTTATGAGGAAACCACTGCTAACATTGCGAATGACAACACTTCCGCGGATGAAGGTGACGTGGGATTACAGAAAGTAACAGTACTGTGAGACTCAGGATGCACTAGTTCAGCTGTGAAGCGAGACCTGTTGACTGAGAACAAGGCAGATGACTGACAAGGTCTACTCCTGCAAGCTGATTGAAGTATATTGCGTCACTATCCAGTTGCAAATATTCATGTGGACACATCACACTACATAGCAGAGGTGGAGGTCATGTGCATGGAGGACCCCATTTGTGATCTTGTAATCGGTAATATACCGGGAGCACAAGAGGTCAAGGATAACATCAAACCACTGAAGGTGTCACAATCTGACATTCATAAAGTGACTCTGCAAGAGCTCGAGCAAGCTCAGAAGGAAGATGTCTCACTTCAAAGGTTGTGGAAGGAGGTGTGTAGGATAACAGAGATCATCAGATGTGCGACAGGAGCAAGTATAGGCTTGAATTCCACAAAGGTGTCTTGCACTGTACCTACACAACTGACATGAACGAGGTGAAGCATCAATCCAACCAAGTATCAGAAGGCCATGATGAAATTGGCAAACTGATTGTTGGATGGCATCTTGCAGCAAAGAACACTGACAGGATAATGAGCATCTTCCATTGGTCAGGGATAACCACTGATGTCAGCAGATTTTGCAAGTCCTGCGACATCTGCCAGAGGACCATCCCCAAGGGAGGGTTTCCAAGATACCACTGGGAACCATGCCATTGATAGGGGAGCCCTTTTGCAGAGTGGCCATGGACCTGATTTCACCATTGTCTCAGGTATCTGACAAGGGCAACCAGTACATTTTGAACGTTGTAGACTACGCTACTCGGTACCCTGAAGCAATTGAGTTCCCAAAGAATGTGATGGAGAGAGACACGGAAGCACTGCTGGAAGTCGTCTCCCGAGTAGGACTCCCACAAGATGTACTGAGCGACCGAGGTACTCAATTTACATCGGACCTGAAAAAGGAGGTGTGTCGACTCATTGCCATGAAGCAACTCTTCAAGACACCATACAACCCCAGGTGTAATGGACTTTGTGAATGGGTCAACGAAGTTCTGAAGAGCATGCTGAGGAAGATGTGTCAAGAGGGACCACATGATTGAGACAGGTGTTTGGATTTGTACCTTTTTCTTATTAGCTTTGTTTCTTCCCAACTCAAGTTCACTGGCTTGCAGTTAATTAAAATGTATTCCTGCTTGCTGTTCCAAGGGAACATTGTATAAAGAGATAAGGAATATGGTCAACCTTGAGTGATCCACAGGAACATTGCGTAAGTGGATCTGGGAGTAACTTCACGTCCTCCTTATCTTGCTTGATTCATAGTTGTTGAAGGACATAAGCCAGTTGCTCAAGCAGCTGGTCCTGGGTTGAAGGAAAGGACAATGTGTAATGGCATTTGTTAAAGATAAAACAAGTATATAAGGGAGTGGCTCAAACTTTTCTGGCAGAGCACTATCCGGTTAGCTCAATTGCTAATTGGTGTTCCTGGAGTTTGGTGCTCTCCGTAACCAGCCCAGCGAGCCTTCACTTCGGACTCCTCTGTCAAGAGCCCACCACCCTCTGCACGAACAACAGTGCACCGAGGGATGGGCTTGGAGGAACGCAATGGGTGAATTCTCCTGTAAGCAGGAGAATCACTTGACCACAGATGATGGTTTACCCCCTCACAGATTCCTCACACATAGGCCTCCTTGTCCACCATTAGTCCACATACTGCTTTACGCTACAGCTCCCTGAAGAGCTCACCTCAGCCATTCTGCCTGGCCCTGTGACTCTGGTCAATGTTATCCAGTGTCTCTTGAGAGACCAAATTCTTCTTCGCTCTCCGGTGAGTTCCAAGACATCCACCGGCAACATCAAGGATGGTGGTCTTGAAGGCACTCCACAACTCTATAGGATCCCACAAAGCACTCAGACCCCCCAAATCTCCACTCAGCCTGTTTGCAAACTCCTCAGCTACCCTCTCACCCTTGAGCTTGCCAACATCGAGCCAAGGATGGGATTTAAAAAAAAAAAATTGTATACCTTGTCGAGGCTCGTGTGAGAGCTAACACACAATGCACAGCTCGGGGGGCTTGAGACAAGAGGGGAGGGAGTGAGCAGGACAAAACAGTGGGGAACAGAGACATTAGGAGATCTGTGGAAGGGAGAGGGATGGGGCGGAGAACAAGGGGAATACAAGATGGACATTGCAGGGACTTTCAGGAAGGAAAGCAGGGAATTTGAAGGAGGTGGGCTTGGGTGGATTGTCGGGGGTAGAAATGATGGAGGATTTGGTTGGGGGATGATAAGAGGTGGTGGTGAACAGCTGTTTTGAAAGCCTGGAGGGAAGAATGGGATTGAATAGAGAGAGGGAGTTTATTCCAAAGGTGGGGAAAAAGAGGAATGAAAGAGTGAAGGTGAGCAGTGATTCGTGGTTTTGGTAGTTTTACCAGAAGGGGGTTGTTGGCGGACCTTGAGTGCCCTGCGGAAATGTGGTGGGGACAAATTGCAGAGAGAGCAGGGGGGGCGAGGGTGGAGAGGAGACGGTAGAAGACGGAAAGACCACCGACCAACCTGCGGTGATTGAATGAGAGGCCCAAAGTCTCAGCCTCATTGCGGGAGATGCCAATGATCCGAAATGCCTTGGTTTCCACAGCGTGAAGCCGAGAAAGGGTGGAGGCAGGAGCACCAGCCCAGATGGGAGAGCAGTACTCCATCAGGCTGCGGACAAAAGCTTTGTAAGTGGTCAGGAGCTCAGGTGGGCCGAGGAAGGACTTTGCACGATGGAGGATTCCCAGTCGGCGAATGGCTTTGGAGGTGAGTTTTGAAATGTGGCTTTCCCAGGAAAGGGCATGGCAGATAGTGAGACCCAGAAGCTTGAAAGAAAGGACTTCTTCCAGAGGATTTTTGAGAAAGTGGCAACCATCAATGAGCACATGATCAACCTCCTTTGCCACATCGCCAGCATTGGAATACCAAATCCAGCAATGAGCCTGTTGGCGCTGAAACCATGAACCAACCACCCTAAGTCCATGACTTCTTGCAAAGTCAAGGCCTTAGTGCTATTCAGGTTCACAGTTCCAGACCCATAGGGACCAACACATGTCCCATTACCATCCCTATCAGTTCCAGTCAATGCATTGAAATCCCCCAAGACTAGAAGAGTATCTCGCCTGGGGCACTGATCAACCACACACTCGAGTATGGACATCTTCCATCATACAAAGTCCTTCCTTCGCACACCTAAGCTCCTATCCACCCACAAGGCCTTAATCCACAGCTTGATGGAGTAAATCTCTCCTCTCTGGGATGGTTCCCTCACCTTACATCTTGCTCAGCTTGACGCTGTGGAAACCAAGGTCTTCCCGATCATTCGAATCTCCCATGCTTCAGCTGAGTCTATGGGATGATCACTTCTTCATCGCAGACAGGTCTGTGGTCTCTCTATGTTCTACCACCTCCTTTCTGGTCTCTCACCCTGTGCTCTTTCCATGCTTTGTCTCAGGGTTGCACAGAGTCCAACATTAATGCTCTCCTGGTAAAACTACCCAAATCCAGGATCACTGCTCACCTCCATTCATTTGTTTCTCTTGCTGCATGTAGAATCAACTTCTACATGCTCTCCAATCACATTTTTCCCTCCAGGTCTTCAAAACAGCTGTTCACCGCCATCTCACATCGTCCCCAATTCAAAATTATGATATTTTCTATCCTCGTTATCCCCACCCAAATCTCTCCTAATTTTAGTTTTTTTTATCCTTGGAGTTTCCTTCTCTGTGTTTGTGTATTTTGCATTCTGTTTTTGTCTGTTACATCCTGATCCGTTCAGTATACTAGCTCTTTCACGAACCTCTTATGTGTACAAAAAAAAAAACCTTCAGAGCGGTGCTCCATGGGCTTCTCTTTTCCTACCAGTGGTCTGATGCTGCTGTTGCTCTTCAACTCATTGAGAGTGGTGCTGTGCAGTTTCTCTTTCCCTACCAGTGGCCTGACGCTGCTGTTGCTTTTCAACTTGTTGGAAGCGGTCTGTTGTGTTTGCATTGTCACGTGATACACCAGAGGATCACAGGTCATGTGACCGAGCCGCCAGGGATTGACATTCCGCCATGTTGGGTGTGATACACGAGATATGCTAACCCAAATCCCTTGTGTTTGTGTGGTCTTTGTCGGGATACAGCATTTTGGTGACAAGGATGGTGGGATTAACTTTCCCACCCCCACCATCCTTTTTATCAACTCCAGGAGAACTGGGAGTCCCGTGGAAGCAATGGTGCAGCGGCTTTCAGACGTACTTTGTTGCAAGTGGCCTCGATGATGAGGGAGACAACCGCTCGGAGAAGAGCCATTGTCATTCATTGCTTGGGACAAGAGGGCCAAATAATATTTGCAATGCTGGACCCTACTGATACCTATGATGCTGCTATCACCTTGGAGACATATTTTGGACCAAAACAAAATGTCATGATGGAAAGAGGTATGGATTCCGTCAACGTGGGCAGAGACCAGGGGAGGACAACTCGTGAGTACATTGTGGCATTACATGAAGCGTAGCTGTGTGTAACTTTGGAGCTCTCACGAACAAATTCATTCGAGATCAGTTCACAGAGAGAGCATCGATTCCCAGAGTACGTGAGCATCTTTTAATGGAATCAGATACACTGACATTGGAATCAGAGAGCTTGTGCATTAGTCACTCAGATCAAGCAAGCTATTAATGTGTGTAAATCCGTACAGACACCTGAAAACAGGTGCTCAAGCGAGTCCACAGTACGCTGTGGCAAATGTCCAGAGTCAGAAATAAAGGTCAGAATGGATTTTTGGGGGGAGATTTAAATCATACGAACAAGCTCAGGCCCAGTCCAGTAGTCCAGTTTGTGGGAACTGTGGATATACGTCACACAAAACAGGGAGTGCAAAGTGTCCTGCCATTGGACAGACTTGCAGAGTTTGCTCAAGATTAAATCGCTTTGACAAAATGTGTAAATCAATGGGGAAAGGACATGTCAGACAGAATGATGATTCAGAAAAGTCAGAAACACTCTTTTTCTCCATTAACTCTGTAAACGGAACAACAACACCATACAAAACCTGCTGTGTTCAACTGGCCGAGATCCCAATGACACTTGCTATAGATATTGGAGCAAAAGTTTTGATTCTGAGCGAATCACTGTACAGCAAGCATTTCGCAGATTGTCCCCTTTGTAAATCTGACCGCAGATTGTCAACAAATGGTAAAATGGAAATTGCAGTTACAGGAATGGTGGATTTGCCAGTTAAGTATGACTCAACCAAACAAAACGGTTTCCTGTTCTACATCACCAAAAGTGGATCTATTCTTAGGGGCGTTGATCTTATTGATCGACTGGGATTCAGAATCCAGAAAGATGGTTCACTGATTCAAGCCATTGAAGTAGTCAGCTCATTCCAATCTGTACTGAGCGGTTTTGGAAGAATTGCAAATGTTGCACGCAAACTAAGAGTTGATCCCACAGTGAGACCGGTGTCACAATGTCTCCGCCGACTCCCGTTTTCCATCACAGAGGACATATCAGCTGAACTGAAATGTCTACAGGAACAAGGGATCATTGAACCCGTTCATCGCCATGGATCTCAAACCTGGTTGTGGCACGTTGGAAATCGAGTGAAATTTGACTGTGTGTTGACCTTAAAGCCATAAATAAGGCCATAATCCCGGATAAATATCCACCACCAACAATCGAAGAACTGTCAGCAAAGTTCCACACTCGACAGTGTTTACAAAGCTCGACATGCGCCAGAGGTACCTTCAAGTCCTGATGGCAGAAGGCAGCAAGTACCTGACGGTCTTTATAACCCATGATGGAGTTTTTCAGTATCGCCGCATGTCATACACTGTAGGTAAATCTCTGCTCCAAGCGAATTCCAGAAAATACTGACAACAGTTCTGTCTGGAATCGAGGGATACATTCATCTTTTCGATGACATTGTCATACATGGTCACAATAAAGCAGAACATGACCAGAGGCTTAATGCTGTGTTGACCAGACGAGTTGAGAGTACCATTTCTCTTCACCATGACAAGTGCCAGTTCAACCAAGATGAGATGGATTTGTTGGGTTACCATGTCTCTTCAGTAGGCATTCATCCACTGAACTCCAATGTGCAGGCCATCAATGGTCTTCCAGAGCCAAATAACTCATCAGAAATTACCTCGTTTCTTGGTGCAACTAACTTCTACCTCAAGTTTGTAGAAAACGAAACTGATGTGGCTGAACCACAACACACATTATTGTGTAAAGACACCCCATGGAAATGTTCGAAAAGAAGGATTGCAAGTGCCCCAATCCTTGCAGACTCTGACCCCAATACACCAACAATCATCACCACTGATGCCTCAGGAATTGCCTTGGGTGCTGTAGTTTCTCAAGTGTCAAATGGAGTGGAACTACCTGTTGCCTGTGTCAAAAACACTGTCCGAGACTGAACGAAAGTGCTCCACAGGTGAACATGAAGCCCTCGCGTGTGATATTTGCATGTGAGAACCGGAATGTGTTTCTCTTCGGGAGGAAGTTCACACTACGGACCAATCACCAGGCTGTCACGACACTACTGGCTATGACGGGATCTGGTCACAAGCCATTGTGCATCTACAGATGGTCTGATCAACTTCACAATTACAACTTTGATGTCCAATATGTGACAGGATCCAAGGATCAAGTTGCGGATACGCTCAGTGGACTTATGGATGACAGTAATCCAGATGTACCGACAACTACTGAAGACTCAAATGTTATGGAAATACACTTGGACAACTTTGTAACAGCAGCAAAGTTACAGAATGCTTCAACAGAGGACCCTACTCAAAAGAAAGTCTGTCATTTCATCCAACACGATTGGCCTTGCTGAACACCAATGCCCAAACTCAAGCATGAACTTTCTGTGTTCAACGATTAATGTGTATCCAGAGGGTTATGTGCTGTAATTCCCAGTACTCTTCAGAGAAATGTTTTGAAAATGGCTCACGAGGGTCAGCCAGGCATCATTCGGACAAAAGATCGATGTCGAGATTCGGTGTGGTGGCCAGGTATTGACCGATGTATTGAAGTGCACATCAGGGACTGTGAATCATGTGCAGTAAGTGAGAAATCTTCAAAACTGATGCAATCACCACTCAAACCCATACCTTGGCCAGAGAAACTATGGAGCCAGATTCAAGTCGACATCTTTGGTAAAGTAAATGTTGCTCTCTGCAACCAAAGGTTCCTTGTTGTAGCCCATGACCTGAGCTGCATCCTCAGTCATGATGTCCACGACTATCATCAACATTCTCAGCGAGCTCTTTACTAGATGGGGACTGCCTGAAGTTATCGTCAGTGACAACGGCCCGCAATTCATCTCGTATGAGTTTGAAACGTTCTTGGAGCATGCCAGGATAGAGCATCGTCGCACAGCCCGCTGCAACCCGCTAGAAACCGCAACACAACAAGGGAGTAGAAACGTTAAACCGTGTGATCGAGAAAAATCTCACCACTCAATTGGTAGATGGAAAGACAGTCAAGGATGCAGTTCAAACCATTCTACAGACTTATCGCTCAACACTACATGCCCCAACACAGCGTACCTCAGCTGAAATGATGATAGATCACAAACTCTAATATCCGCTGGAAGCTCTGAAACCAATCCGGATATCAACAGTCAACACAGGATTAGCAAGGGCTATTCAAGAAAAGCAGCAACTGGAAAAAAAAAAAAAAAGAGTACACACCGATGTCGCAAAGGTAGATATTCTACCTTGAACCAAGGTGAAAGGGTCTGAACTAAGTGACCAATTCGAAAGCACAAATTGGCATCATCTCTATCACAGCCACAAAGCATTGTTCGCAAAGCCAGTCCAAATACTTTTGTGCTCGATGATGGTTCTCGTTGGAATTCCCGAAGATGCGTCGGGTCCCACCCGGCTCGCTAACCCCATTTGAATTCCGATGGAAACTTTGACACTGTTTGTGATGTATCGCCCTTCCTCGGGTTCGACGTGAGTGCCGTGTGTGCATGCACGACACACGGGATGAGTAATGAAGCTGAGTGCTGTGAATAAAGCTTACGTGAAGTTGAGTGCATCGTGGTCGGTCTGATTATTTCGACTTCACGACATTACGAGTGGCGACGAGGTAAAGAACTATCCGTGTCACGATGGCGACTGTCGACATTCTCCATGAACACTCCGATGGGGAGGATTAGGTGGATTTTGTCGAGAAGCTGGACCAGTATTTCGTGGCTAACAACATGGCGGCTGCTGGTGATGCCATCCGTCGTCGTGCTGTGTTGTTGACTGTGTGTGGGCAGAAGGTGTACGGACTCATCAAAAACCTGCTGTCACCACAGTGACTGACCGACAAGTCGTATGAAGAACTCGGTGAGCTCATCAAGCGACACTTCAAGCCGAAAGCTGGTCTAATCATCATATCGAGGTATTAGTTTCATATACACACTCTCCAGGAAAATCAGGACATTTCCATTTTTGTCGCTGATCTGCGCCATTTCGCAGAACCATGTCAGTTTGGTGCTGTGATTGATGAGATGCTCCAAGGCATTGTTTTTGTGACTGGGGTAAATCGTGATGTCATCTTACGAAAAATCCTTGATCAAGAAGATGACCTTAATCTAGGAAAAGCAGTGAAGATTACACAGGTGTGCATGACAACTGCTGAAAACCTAAAGGAGATCTCGACAAAAAAGCCAGATCTCTTCAAGTGCAGATACTGCAAATAAGATTGCTCAATATTTGTATGAGGCTACACCTTAGCCAGTTGTGTGTTTGAAACCTGCTTCCTCGGCAGCGAGAGGCCTCAAGAACTTGTGTTGGCGTTGTGATGCAAATCATATGGCTCACTAGTGCCGTTTCAAGCGGTACACATGTAACGGATATGGAAAGATCGGGCCTCTTCAAAAGAGGTGTTCCCAATCCAGCAGTGGTGATAGTTCAGCCACCACCCATCATGTGGATGATGGCGAGCATGTTGCGGGAGCTGATGAGTTGTCACTGCATGGTGAGGAGTATGAGATTTATAGAATCCATGGCAGCACCGCACCGATAGCTGTTGATCTTCAGCTGAATAGCAAACAGGTGTCAATGGAAGTGGACACAGGGGCAAGTCAGTCAATTATGAGTCAGAAGAAATTTGACAAATTGTGGGACTGTGAGGCTGTGAAGCCCAAATTGAGTCCAGTGAAGGCCAATCTTCAGACATACACCAAGGAAATTGTTCCGGTGATTAGCAGCACAGATGTCAGTGTGTCTTATGATGGTGTGATTTATGAACTGCCTCTGTGGGTTGTACCAGGCAATGGCACTGCATTGCTCGGTCGGAACTGGATTGAGATCAAAAAGCTGTCTGCAGTGGAGGCTTCAAGTTGTGCTCAAGTGCTGGATAAGTTTCCATCTCTGTTTGAGCCAGGAATTGGATCCTTCATGGGGATGAAAGTTAAGATTCATCTGGACCCGGAAGCAAAGCCCATCTACTGTAAGGCTAGGTCTGTTCCCTACTTGAGGAGGGAAAAGATTGAGTGTGAACTTGAGGGACTCCAGAGTGAGGAGTCATCTCTCCTGTTGAGTTCAATGGATGGGCTAGTCCAATTCTTCCTGTCCTGAAAGGTGATGGAGCAGTGAGGATCTGTGGGGACTACAAGGTGACCATAAATCGCCACTCCACATACATATATACATACATCACATACAGTGAATTGCCTTGTTTAATATCGGAGGATTTAATTTTGCTTTCAGTTGTTTAGGTTCAATTAACTATCTCATGCGTCGAGCCTTATGCTTGATTTTCCAATCTTAGCAGAAGACGCCTCAAAGATAACACTGTGCTCCAAGTTACTACTCTAACACTCCTACTTTCATGGCCTCAATTTTTCCATCTTCTTGTGAAACCGATTAGGGAGCGTTTATTGACTCAAGTCTTTCACGAACTGGCTGGTGTGACTGAATGGGGCAGGAAATTGTAATTTGTTCTGAATGCCGGTAATAACTCACCAACTCGTTACAAAAGACATTAAGCCTGGTGTTGGCTTAGTGGTTTGGGTGGCTGGTTTAGGATCTGATGGTCCTGAGTTCAAGCCTCATTGGCTGCTGAACTAACATTCAGGTGGGGTTGATTCAGTGTATAAATCCTTCCGAGGTCGGTGAAATGAGTACCAGTGCATTGGTTGAGGTGCACAGCCGTGCTTTTAAGAAATGATAAGAAATGACAAGTCTGAAGACGACGATGGTTCACGAGCGGTATTTGACGATGTAGATTGTTTCAGAAGTCAAGGATGAGACAATGTGATAATGTTTGACCAAGTTAGAAAAATGATCAACATGATGTGGTACGAGTGACAGGTTATTAGTTGCAAAATGTCGAAAACCCGGTTTCGTTCAACAACTTTCAAAATTTGACCTTTGCATAACCTTTAAAGGTCACAAAACAATGTTGTGGACATTAAAATCAGGAAACAGGATACGTGGTATAGCTTATTGGAGTTAGTTCGTCGAAGAAGGTCGAAAACCCGGTTCGATTCCCACAACTTTGAAAATTTGACCTTTGTGAACTTTAAAGGTCAAAGGTCAAGGATTATGACCTTTGGTGTAAAACTTCCTCTGGAACATTCCAGGAACAATATAACATCATATAGGCTATATGGCATTTCACACTCCTCGGATTTTCCATACTTTGATGAAATCAGCGTAAAAACAAACTTGAAGGGGGCGCCACGGGCAAGGTGTTCGAGATCGAGCAAAATGGTTTCAAGACTTTAGGTGGGGAATGATCTCAAGATTATGCATAAAAAATATTGTCATCCTCGCTCTCAAAGTTCGGTCGTCTGATTTTTATGTCAAAAATCGAATTTTTCTAAGTTCGTGACCTTGTGACCTTGTGACCTTGACCTTGGGACTAAAATGAAAAATCGAGCTCCGTGGGGCTATGCAGGTGCCTATGGGCTAACTAAATACCGAAACTCCTGCCAGATTTGACAAACCCCTCGGAGAAGATGGATTTTTATGTCAAAATCGCAATTTTCTAAGTTCGTCACCTTATGACCTTGACCTTGGGACGGAAATGAAAAAAAAAAAATCGAGCTCTGTGGGGTTATGCAGGTGCCATTGGGCTAACCATATACAGAAACCCCTGCTAGATTTGACAAAACCCCTCGGAGAAGATGCAAATTGAAATCGGCGACCCCCTAAAAACACAAATCGCAATTTTCTAAGTTCGTGACCTTGTGGCCTTGACCTTGGGACGAAAATGAAAAATAGAGCTCCGTGGGGCTATGCAGGTGCCATTGGGCTAACCAAATACCGAAACCCCTGCCAGATTCGACAAACCCCTTGGAGAAGAAATTTTTTTATGTCAAAATCACAATTTTCTAAGTTCGTGACCTTGTGGCCTTGACCTTGGGACGAAAATGAAAAATAGAGCTCCGTGGGGCTATGCAGGTGCCATTGGGCTAACCAAATACCGAAACTACTGTCAGATTTGACAAAACCCCTCGGAGAAGATGCAAATTGAAATCGGCTACCCCCTACAAACACGTTTTTGGGCGTGGCTCCGCCCATAATTGGCGGACCACTCCCATTTTCAGGAAAATGCAACTTGATCATGATATAAACCTCCCACCAAAATTTCATCAGGATCGGATCAAAACCCACGGAGCTATGCTCGGGATAGACAGACAGACATACAGACAGACAGACAGACAGACAGACACCCAACAATAACGAATATAGTGGTCACTTTTTTTTTTCGTGAACCAATTATATTTTTCGTGAAAATATTTTTTCGTGAACCAATAGCAACCTGGCAGCAAAGGTGCCATATGCAAGGACACAACGAAAGACATTGAATGGGGGAATCATTAACGTCCGTAAACCAATGTAGGCAGGTAGGACACCCAGTTTAACATCCGTTTGAGTGACGTCATACACGTTGATGCGATGCTATGCCAGGAAATCACCAAGATGACAGTTTATTTAGTTGTGTTATTTAGAACTCGTATTAATGAAATTGTAACTTCGATGAAAACTTCACTTTTGGATTTATGGATCATATCAAGTGGAAATCCTTCACTGCTTAGAGGAAGTTGTGGCGTGTCAAAGTGCAGATGAAGGTGCAGTCGTATAAAGGAATATACCAAAGGTTGGGTGTGGAGAGGAGGACACACATAGGGAGTGTGGCCGCAGTAGTCCGCCCAGCCCTTCCAGCCCTTCCAGCCCTTCCAGCCGAGCCCACACCGTGCAGTGCGCTGCGGGATGCCGCCACTTTGGCGCGTTTTTACAATGCAAATGAGGATTTCGCCGTGGTTGTAGCGAAATGAGCGAAGCCATTAGGGCACTGCGGCTTTTCAACACAAGGTATTAATTAGTAGTTTCGAGTCCACTGCACACCGATGAATGTCATGTTAGCTCCGTTTTTGCACCGATAGCTGAAAGTGAGATAATGGAGGACGGTTGGCCAGATTGATTTTAAAGCTTTTTAAAGGCGGTATTTTTCCACATCATGCGTCTGGCCGCAAACATATCTAAAGGTCATATTCTTTTCACAGTCATCAAAGCGTAACATGCAGGAAAACACCTCCCAATGGTATATTGATCCGAGACAGAGCATTAGCATGGCACACTCTATAATGGGACATCTACATTCGATAGAACACCAGGTTTCTGCACGTCTTCTAACCGAACAAGTTATAATTAAAAGGCAAAATCACTTTAATTTTCACTTTCATGGGAGCACTACAATAGGCTTTTCCTTGTGACAAAAAATATAACTTTTGCAAAAGTTGGAGGTGGAATTCTTTCCTTGGGTTCAAAAGCAAAACACAATGCAATGAACTCCAATGTGAGTTTTTTATGCCTCTGCACCAAGGGTGCCGGAGGCATTATTTATTTTTTATAACAGCACCATAGTAATGAGTAAGTACGAAACATACCAAAACAATAAGAATTACGATTGTATACAACATAATATTAATCAACAAATATAAAACACAACATAATAGGAATGAGTAAGTATGACACATAACATAACTAGAAGGGCACTCGGTCGGGCGCATACCTCCACCACGTAATGCCTGATCCATGAGAACATATCGGGCCCAATACATTTTTGAAATATCATGCTATTTATCGTTTTTGGCTTTAATTAGGATGTATGTTGATCTATCTCTCAATGGTGAAGAATCACTGAAAAAATTATCGTATCCGGATTTGGATCTTCACGAAAATTGAATCAATTCTTTGTCACACACCCAATGTGTCCATCAAGTTTCATCCGAATCCGTGCACAACTTTTTGAGATATCGTGCTATTTATCGTTTTTGGCCCTATCTCTCAATGGTGAAGCATTACTTAAAAAAATTGTAGTAGTCGGATCCGGATTCAGATCTTCACCAAAATCTAAACAGTTTGTCCTTGTCACACACCCAACCTGCCCACAAATTTCATTCGGATCCATCCACAACTTTTTGACATATCTTGCATACAAACAGACAGCCGAGCAAGAAAAAGCCATCATGCAGAGCATGATACTTGCAAAATCCATAAAACAAATTTAACCTCAACAATAATTAGTGGTTGAATTAAATGACCGAATATGCAATTCCTCTTCAAATTCCAGGTCAATCAGATGAAAATTGGCAATTTTAGAATTTCGGCCTATATTGACCTTTAGGCTTATGTTGACCTCAAAAATAATTGTTTATTGCAATTCAGTGACCTAATCTGCAAATCCTCTTCAAATTTCAAATCAATCTGATGAAAATTGAGGATTTTATAAATCTCACCTAAGTAGTTGACCTTTGGCCTATGTTGACCTTTTGGTCAATGCAAACCTCAAAAATAATTGGCTGGTTGAATTCAGTGACCTGAAATCTAAATCCTCTTTAAATTTTAAATCAATCGGATAAAGTTGAGGATTTTAGAAATTTGACATTTGTTCACCTTTGGCCTATGCTGACCTTTTGACCTCAAAAACAATAGGCTTCTTGCTTATGCCAAACTCTACCATATGGTGAAGTTTCGTAAAGAATGGTTTAAAATTGTGACCTTAAGACGATTTGAGACAGACAGACAAACAGACAGACAGAACAACAAAATCGACTGACCAATATACTGGAAAAATCTTCGATTTTGCAAGTAACAAGAGAAAGACTTCATGCAGAGCACTTGCAAAATCCACCCCCTCTTCAAAGGCTTCACCTTTGAAGACCCGATAAGGCCCTGAGGACTTTTAAGAAGCAAAGACCCACAAGACCCCCAAAGAACCGTAGACCCCAAAAGACCCAGAAGACCCAAAATAGCCCCAATCCCCCTAAGAACCCCAAGACCCTCCTAAGTCCCCAAAAGTCACCAAAGACCCCAAAAGTCCACAAAGACCAAGAAGACCCACAAAACCCAAAAGACCCTGAACACCTCAAAGACCCCGAAGACCCAAAAGTCACCAAAGACCCCAAAAGACTCAAAAGACCCTGAAGAACCAAAAACCCCAAAAGACTGAAAAGTCCCAAAAGGCCCCTAAGACCCTCTAGACCCCTGAGACCTTATAATCGACATATCGACCTCTTATACCCTTCGGACAGATTAGACAGCTTAGACCAGGGGTCTCCAACCTGCGGCCCGCAGGCCACATGCGGCCCCTTAGACGAATTTATGCGGCCCGCGGTGCCATATTAAGTTTACATTACAATGCGGCCCGCGATACTGCCAATTTGTCAGGGTCAATGATCAAAGCGTTCTGTACTTTTTATTATGATTTTGATTCATATTAGACACGTGTTTTTAACACGATTATTCATTTATCATATTCGTTGGCAAGAAAAATATATTCAGCACTAATTTTTGTTTAAATTTCCACATATTAATTATATATTTATTTCTCGGAATTTCACGTCCTTTTTTAGGGTGCGGCCCTCCGCCCCTCACCACTTTGGTTTTGTGGCCCTCCACCCAAAAAGGTTGGAGACCCCTGGCTTAGACCCTTGAACACTTAGACCACTTGGACCTTCTTATATCACAAATGAAATTTCAAATAAAGACAATATCAGCAATATTACAAACTAGAACGGGCACTCATAGAGCGCATACCTTCGCCGCCACTACTTTTTTTGTTCTGTGGGTGTGGGTAACTGGTTTCATATGAATGGTCTTATGACACAAACCACATATCTATAATGTCTTGACCCCCCCGACTTTCGGGGGCTACGGACGAAACAACAATCAACTCACGTCGTTTTGGCGAGTCTTCACTCGCAAGCTCGGTGAATACATTTCAACAAGAGAAGGTAATCTCGTTTGATGCTGGTTTCATGCAAATCGAATAAGAATTGACTGAGTTATGCCGAAAACCGCATATTTTTCAAGGGCATGACCCCCCCCCCCCGACATTTTACCCCAACCGGTGACATATGTTATGACGTCATTGTGTCACAAGATTGGGCATTAAATTCTGAACATTTTGGTGCTGGGTTCATGTAAAGCGGACAAGAATTGACCGCGTTATGACAAAAACCGCATATTTTTCAAGGTCGTGACCCCCCTGACCTTTGACCCCTAACCGGTAACAAGAGTATGGGCGTCATTGTGTCATATTGCATATCACAAGATGAGGCGTTGAATTCTGAACATTTTGGCGTTAGTTGCATGCAAATTGAATAAAAATTGACCGTGTTATCGTAAAAAAGACGATTTTGACCTTTTCGTGACCTTGACCTTGACCTTTGACCCGAACGATCCCAAAATCTAATCGAATGCTTCCTGGCTAATAACCAATCATCCCACCAAATTTCATGCAATTCGGTTTGATACTTTTTGAGTTATACGAATCACAAGATTACAAATAAATAAATAAATAAATACACGCCGACCAAAACATAACCTTTCACAGAATGCTAAGGTAATAAAGGTGCAGAAAAGAAATGTTTGTATTATGATTGGTGTAAATCATGCCAACAGCAAATCTGTGACGTCAATCTCTGTAACGAAGTGTGGGGAGGCGTGTGTAGCGAGCCAAAATCATCTATTTCAATCTTACGCGAGTTAAGATTAAAATTGACAATCTTAATCAAAGCTCAGATCAATTGGATGAAAATTGATTATTTTTCAGATTGAAATAGATGATTTCAGAAGTTTGACATCGAGTTGGCCTTTGACCTCAAAAATAGTTGGTTTCCAAATTCAGTGATGCGCTATGCAATTGCTGCTTAATGTTCAGGTTAATCGGATGAAAATTGATTATTTTACAAGTTTGACCTTGAGTTGACCTTTGACCTTTTGACCTCGAAAATAGTTGCATTCCCAATTCAGTGATGGTCTATGCAAATCCTGTTCAACTTTCAAGTTAATAGGATGTACGTTGATGATTTTTCATTTGAAAATTGATGATTTTAGAAGTTTGACCTTGAGTTGACATTCGACGTTTTGATCTCAAAAATAGGTGGTTTCCCAAGTCAGTGATGGACTATGCAATTTGCTGTTTAATTTTCAAGTCATTCAGATGAAAACTGAAAATTTTCAGATAAATATTGATTTTAGAAACTTGATGTTGAGTTGACCTTTGACCTTTTAATCTAAAAAATAGTTTGTTTCCCAATATAGTGATGAAATATGCAAATACTGTTCAAATTTCAAGTCAATCGGATGAAACATGATGATTTTAGAAATCTGTCCTCAAGATTACCTTTGACCTCAAAATTAATTGACTTCTCAATTGAGACTACCTTGACAACTTGGTAAAATTTCATGATGATCAGTTTAGAATTGTGACCTGTAGGCGATTCACAAACAAACAAGCAAACAAACAGACAGACAGAATAGCAAAATCGACTGACCCAATATACTTGAAAAATCTTTGATTTTGCAAGAAACAAACAGACAATCAGACAATTATGGATGGCAACAGAACCTCCTTCACCTTCGGTGGCATACGTAATAGCATAATAGTAATCAGTATGTATGAAACATAACATAATAGTAATCAGTAATTGTGAAACATAACATAATAGTAATCAGCAAGTATGAAACATAATATAATAAGGATTAGTAAGTGTGAAACATCACATAATAGTAATCAGTATGTATAAAACATAACATAATAGTAATAAGTATAAAACATAACATAATAGTAATCAGCAATTATGAAACATAATTTAATAAATCAGTAAGTATAAAACATAATACAATTATAATTAGTAAGTATAAAACATGACATAATAGTAAGCAGTAAGTGTAAAACATAACATAATAGTAAACAGTAAGTATGAAACACCATCGTAATCAGTAAAAATAAAAATTGACTTTGCAGCTGAAACCCCCAAAAAAATAACACAACACAATAAATAAAGACATACCGAAGCATTGGGGTTTCAGAAAACAATTATTGCTTTTTTTTTTCTTTTATCTCTTTTGCTCTTCATTTTTCTTGTGTTTTTTTTTAATCTCTCTCGGAGAAGTGAATTATTGCAGAAAAATTTCTGGAAGGCTCATTTGGCTGCACCTGGATGGGTTGGAGGACAGAGGAGTAGCAGCTAAAATGCAAATCCTATCCAGGTTCATCCTGATGACTCCATCTTTGCTTTTTACTTATTTGAGTTCTTTCTGATAACTCCAATGCAGTGTTTGGTATTCTTTGATTAAGTATATCACACAACACAATAGTAATCAGGAAGTACAGGGAGGGGTATATATATCTGACGGTTTTATTATCCTTATAACTTTTTTGTCTAAATCAAATGAAATAAAATTTCTATACAACATAGGCACATACCTCAAGTTTTTAAAATCAATTTTGAATCTTTATTTCTTAAAAATTACATCAGACAAATGGGCCGCTTTCAAATTCGTGCATTCATGACAGCGGATCATCATATTGTTCATTACCGCAAGCAATGTCTCTTGATCATAGAGCAGATGGTTGCAGTGAGGTTTGCCTTCAATTCATCAATGAATGTTGGATGTTTCTTATAAACTTTGCCCTTCATAAATCCCCAAAGGAAGAAATCTGGTGGAGTTAAATCTGCTAAATCAAAGTGTGCCTCATCTGTCATGATGATCTTGTTTGTGAAATTAGCATGCTCATTCCATTTAAAAAAAAAATGCCCATTGCATTCAAAGTGCTCCATCGTTAAAAACTTTAAAGTATTATCTGTAAAACAAAGAAAACAACAAGCAGTCATAGACTGGTACTTACGAAATCGTCAACTTGACCTCTGACCTTGTCTAATAAAAGCTGTCTGGAGAGAAGGTAGCGACGCAAACCAGAAGTTTCTACGATGATTCTGTACCAAACCATTAAAAATCGAATGTTTAACCTCACTGTGACCTTGACCTTTGACTGATTTTTACCAAAATCTAATCAGCACTTGCAATCACCCTCCTGAATCACGTGGTGTAATTTGACATTGGTAGCTTCTTCCGTTCTCGAGTTATCGTGCCTACAAACAAACACACACACAAACAAACACACAAACAGATGACGGAAGTCATCAATATACTTACGAAATCTTTATATTTCGTAAGTAATAATTAGTTATGCCAAGACTGCTTCCAGCTAGAAAGATTGCAAATGTGTAAGATATAAATGCCCCACCCTGTATAAAACAGTATAATAGTAAGCAGAATGTATAAAACAAAACATATTTATTATTGTACACAACATAATAGTATTCAGTAAGTATAAAACACAACATTATAGTTATCAGTAAGTAAAAAAACAGAATAGTAATAAGTATAAAGCATAATGTAATAATCATAATTTACTATTGTGGACAGCATAACAGTAATCAGTAAGTATAAAAGATAATGTAATAATAACAACAATTTACTATTGTATGCAAGATAATAGCAATCAGTAAGTATAAAACATAACATACTAATATTAATTATAATTGTATACAACATAATAGCAATCAGTAAGTATAAAAAAACAACATAATAGAAACAGTATGTATAAAGCATAACATAACTGGAAGGGCACAAGGTAGAGGGCACACCTCCACCAGGATTGGGATCCGGATCTTCATCAAAATTGAATCAATTCGTCCCTGTCATACACCAAACATATCCACCAAGTTTCGTCTGAATCTGTTCACAACTTTTTGAGATTTCATGTTATGTATTGTTTTGGCCCGATCGCACAATGGTGAAGAATCACTTGAAAAATCATATATGAGGATCTGGATCTCCACCAACATTGAATCAATTTGTCCTTGTCACACACCCAACCTGTCCACCAAATTTCATCCGAATCTGTCTGCAATATTTTGAGATATTCGGTGGGTGGAGGTAATAACTACTATTTTAGACAACACAATTGTAATCAATAAGTATAAAACAACATAATAGTAATCAGTAAATATAAAATATAACATAATAGTAATAATCATTACTGTTGCATACAAATAAACGTTTGGTACAACAGGATTTAAAAATACAATTAAACAAGGAAAAAAAGACATAAAATGTCATAGCCCCCATTGTTTTAGTAATTTTGCTGCATGGAGTTAAAGGGCTAACCCCTATTAATTTACAACTAAAATGGCCACCAGTCTACCAGTCGGCCATCTTTTATCACATCACAAAATAAAGTTAGGTGCACGTGTATGTCATCTTGTACTGTGTTTGTGCCACGTTTGAACAAAATCTGACCATTCATGTCTGAGAAATGGTTGGGGACACGTTTAAGTACCAAAATGGCTGCCAGTCGGCCATCTTAGATCTGATGTCGAAAAAAAAAATGAAGGGCAAATGTAACCCATCATTCATTATATGTGTGCTAAATTTGAACAAGATCTGTAAATGCATGTACGAGAAATGGTTGAGGATGTGTTCAACGCCAGGCACTACTGCTAGTAGATTATACACCAGACTCAGTGGTGTAATGTTTAGAGAATCTGCTCTGAGTCTTGGAAGTCGGTGGTTCAAACCCCATATGAGTGATTCCATTAAAATTGTGCATGCTGTTTCCTTTCTTGATGATCAGAATTTAAAAAAAAAAAAAGATAGAGCAGAGACAAGCAACCATAGGTTGGTAATAACAGTGCAGGCTTTCATGGGCATATAATGGTCTCCTCTTGCATCAAAATTTCTTGTAATGGAAATCATGTTATTATTATTATTATAGACTATAAAAGATACTTCTGAGATAAGGTTGTCAACCTCGCAATGGATATATTTAGCTGCAGCACTGGATATTGTGTATAATACCTAACTGTTGCAAAACCGACCCTGCGATTCTTTACCACATACAAGTTCCAAACGGAATGTCCGACGGCATGCTTCAAGGATGCAATTCCCAAACTGCTGGTGCACTACACAAGTGTTTTTGTCTGCTCTCATTCCACCTGGAATCGAAACGGACGAGATGGCTCGGGTGTGAGCACATTGTCTGTTCACAACCTTGGATTGCGCGAATTAACTCGAGTTCGTACTTTTTCGAGGTGAGAGATCTGGGCGAGAAAAATATAAGAAACAGAATAATTAAAGAGCACGTAGGGTTCAAAATCCCCACCCCGAGTGGTCACGCGTTCGAAAGTGGGGGTGTGGAGAGGCCGGTGCAGGAATCACGCAGAGCAAGCTAGGCCACAGATCTGGCCCGTGATCAACCCTCCCTTTTCATACCGACCACCTCTTCATTTTAAGCACTTGCCCCCAGCCCCCGAACTTCCCTCCCGCGCCCGTAAATTACAGCGACAGAAATTACTGCAATTACTCGCTCGCTCCGCCGACACAGCTGTCAGGACGGCCAAGGCGCAGGCTGCGCTGTCTCCGTCTCGTAGTCGGGCATGGGCGCAGAGCAAAAAAGCTTCCGAGAAGGGAGAAGCATTTCCAAGCACCCGCTATTCTCTCCAGCACATCCGAGTGCTGCTGCGCTCACATCAGCGATCAAGAGCGTGAAGATGCAATCGCAACGAGACGTTCAACTTTCTCGACATTTACGCAATTCCTCATCCACGTTCGTTCGTTTGATTGTGGGGGGGGGGGGGACGGGACGATATGAATATTGAGAAGGATTATAACTTCGAGCCTGGGTTCATCCGGCTTGCGTAGCGAATGTCGCTCCGTGTTTCATGAATGTGCACCACGCATTGTAAATCGAGATACTTAAAAACAAGACACATCGACATCACGGTGTCGGTACGATGACCACCATAAAGGGACCCTCTAGGGAGGGCCGCGAAGCTTTTTACACGCCTGCTGTGGTTCATTCAACTTTTTCACACCAAATATTGGTCAAGAATTTCCACCTCCATCTAATCAACGCCTCTTGCGCGATCGATAACAAACCGAGATAGGACTTTCTCAAATTCTCATCGATGGAGCGAGTGAAACAAGAAGACATGAAGATGTCCACTTTCTTGACAGTTTCGTGAGCTCAATAATTTCACTCGAATGCACGATGGCAGTGTAAGGGCCGGTCTGTTGCTCCTCGAGACCTTTTGGGGGGTTTTTTCGGCAGTGTGTAGTTCCCATAACGCACGCTTGAAATGTCACAAGGAAATGCACAGAACGCTGTATTGATCCTGCTGCGCAAAACGGTGCATCGAAACGATCACATTGAGCTTGCGGAAGAGGTCCCTACAATCAAACGGATCTCTCAGTTGACAGAAAGTCCCACTCGTATAGCAACATCATCATAAATAATAACAGTAACAACTATAAAGAGCAACTGGAGATTGTGGACCCTCACTGGTCAGGACTTATTTTGTGTGCTAGTGCGTTAATTGATAATAGACGTAATATGTTCCAATTCGTAATTAATAGATGTACTCACATTCCAATTGTATGTATTTTGACATTCTTTCGTTCAACTAATACATAGTTAATAGATGTACTCACATTTCAATTAGTATGTAATTCATAGACGTACATTCTGTGCGGACAGACAAACAAACGGACTCAAATGCAACAGCCTGTCCTATGGCAAGGGTAATAACAATACCGCTACGAATGGTGTAAATAGTGTCGGATTGTGGATCATGCTTTTCTTTGAAATACGCCTCCAAAATGAAAAAATATATTTCAAATTTGAGAAATCCCATTCTTATAATCCATCTCCTGATCGGAATCGATCAATGGATTGGATAGGCAACTGTAAGTTGTAAATCTCGTTTATCATGATAATTCCAACTTGCAGTTGCCTATCCAATCCATTGATCGATTCCGATCGGGAGATGAATTATAAAAATGGGAAGAACGAACTTAGCGACCAATAAGGTCTTCTACAAAACATGACACAAGGACAAGTGAACGTTATGTCCATCCTGCACATGCAAATACATTTCAAATTTCAAACTAAACTCACATTTAACCAATAGGTTCTTGTCTGGAATACAATCATTGATCCGACCCAGTCTGCGGCACCTCACCGCGTTGTTGGCAGAAGTTGGAACAGTCGCAAGAGAAGGATACCCAATGTTTCGCCAATGTCAGAAACATTGGGTAAAAGCGATGTGTTATATTTGCCAATATCAGTCACATCGGCAAATGGTTGTGCTGATTTGGACCAAGGTTGGGATAATGGCAATGTATTGTGCGGTTTTTTTTGTTTGTTCTTTTTTGTGTGTTTTTGTGTATTTGTGTTTTTTTTTTGTGTGTTTTTTGTGTGGATTTTTGTTTTTTTGTTTTTTTGTTTGTGCTTTTTTGTGTATGTGTTTTTTGCATTTGTTTTTTTGTGTGGATTTTTTGTGTGTTTTTTTTGCATTTGTTTTCTTTGTGTTTTTTTTTTTTGCTTGTTTGTGTGGATTTTTTGTGTTTGTATTTTTTGTGTGGATTTTTTGTTTGTTTTTTTGTGTGGGTTTTTTGTGTTTGTTTGTTTTTTTGTGTGTTTTTTTTGTTTGTGTTCTTTGTGTGGATTTTTTGTTTGTGTTTTTTTGTGTTCGTGTTTTTGTGTTTTTTTGTTTGTGTTTTTTTGTGTGTTTTTTTGTGTGGATTTTTTGTGTTTGTTTGTGTGGATTTTTTGTTTGTTTTTTTGTTTTTTTGTGTTTGTGTTTTTTTTTGCGTTGTGTTTTTTTTTTTTTTTGCCTGTTGGAGCAACATTGTCCAGGCCAATGGTCGGTGTTACCTGGGGAGTATTATAGTGCATAGTGCAACGTAAAGCAGAAAAAAATAACAAGTACGAATGATTGTTCAATCACAAAATTGTTCTAATGTAAAAAAAAAATACGATTGGAGATAAAAATTGCTAAAATAGAATGTTAAAATGCTCCATCAATCTCAGACTGACTTTGGATGTTTAGCCAAAGCAGATTTAATAATCATACTTCAAAACGACTCGAAAAGTCAGAAACTTACAGGATTTGGAGTGGATGAAGATTACTGATCAAAAGCTATTATTCTTGATATTGGGTGAATAAAAATAAATCTAAAGATATGTCATATAAACCTGATAACCCACAAGTTCAAGTATGAACTCAAAAACAAAGTTTTTTTTTCACACCCTTTGAAAGACTATTGAACTCTTAATTACATGTATTATGGCTGGAAAGCGTTTTTCGTGGAACGTCTTAATACACCGTTTGATCTTACATGAACCGCACGCAGAGGATTCAAAGAGGAACTTAATTGTTTTGAATTTATTTAAACATGGAATTAATATTAATCGAATAAGGATTCTAAAAAGAAGCATGCAAGGCATGCACCAGAGATTTGCATGGGAAAGTTGAGGATCATTTTAAACGTGGGTCGTTTACAGTTTAGAGCACCGAGTGTGGACAGACATCACGATGGGCCACCGCAAGTGCCATCTTTTCAAATGCCCCGAAGAGTCAGAAGACACTGCCCGAAATGAATAGTCCGGGTTTAGTGATGGTTCTGCTGCCCTGACATCGGAGCTGTAATTGGGAGGAGCGTAGAGTAAGCCAAGAGGAATGATTGTGTGGGGTGTGCTGAGAGGGGATTGGGGAAAGGGGGGTGACGAGAAGGAGGTGGGGTTGATGAAGGGGGGAGGGGTAAAAGCCACATCCGAAACTGCATGAACATGAACGTTACACGTTCCAAGAATCACATTGTTTTGGTAGTTTGATTGGTATTGTATGTGGATCAGCGGGGGATAGATACATAACCACCGTCATTTAACTCGTAACAGTACATTTGATGCAATTTATATACTTTGTTTCTCTCTTCATTTCAAAGCAACAATTCCACAGACAGTTCAGTACGAGGACTGATCACCAAATTTGTGGCTTCACCAAGGTCGAGAAATAAGTGTGAATTTGGGGTAAAAAAGATGAAAGCAGTTGAAAAAGTGGTTGCAGCAAAATAGCAATTTCGTTCATATCAGTCGCTGATACATATATATATATATATATATATATATATATATATATATATATATATATATATATATATATATATATATATATATATGTTTTTATCAGGACACTGACTTGGTGATTACTGCTTGGAGGAAGGACGTTGAAAAAGGTATCGAAATGATATATGAACAAAAGTCGCAGAAATTCCAACGTTTCATTGAAAAACTAAGTACATAGAAGGGGTTCCAGAGGAAACGTTTGTTTTATACTTATTAACGAGCTATTTAATTAACAAAACAAGAAAAAGAGCAACCAGAGATTGCAGACCCTCGCCAGGACTTGCTTTGTGTGGTGTTTGTGTAGTTTTGTGTGGTAGATTTTGTGTGGCGTTTGTGTACTGGGATGTTATGTTATTACTAAAAGACATAACTAGAACTGCCACTTTATAACTGCTGACAGTGATGACCAGGTACCAAGACGCCCCACTTTGATGCAACCACACTTTGATCGGACACCTGACCCTGACTTATGACGTTTTTTTATTATTACTATTCAATTGAATTTAGTATGGGATTAAAATAAATTCGATTCAAATCAAATGGAAGACCAAATAGGTCCAGTCCTGCATTGGAGTAATCAGAAGGAACCCAAACAAGCAAAAATCAAAGATGAAGTCATCAGGAGGAACCTGGATAGGATCTGTATTTCAGCTGCTACTCCTATATACTCAAACCCATCCATGCACAGCCAAATGAGCCTCGTTCAAAAAAATGAAAAAATAAAATATGTAAAAACGTATATCCCCCATCACAACTAGATCATAATCTTGAAGTTTCACGTCGATTGATGAAGTTGTTCCAGAAAAAAACATTTAATATTTTTGTTCAATCCAATATGGATGATAAACCATGTGACCTATAAATTATTCCTGAACAAACATGCACATCCATGGTTTGGGGAACATTTGTGTGACGTTTCGCCTCGATCTGTCCAGCCGTTCTGGAGAAGAAGATTTTTTTTATAGGTTTAGGGTAAATCCAATGTGACTGCCAAACCATGTGACCTATGACATCATATGTGTGAACCTTTTGTTCCTCATGGATAGTCGGTCATACGTGTGATGTTTCACCCAGTCATATGTGTGATGTGATGTCTGTTCAGTCACTTCAGAGAAGATTTTTGAAGGTTTAAAAAAAAACAAAACAACAAAGACAATATGGCTGCCGAATCACGTGACTGAAGACGTCATCGTTTTTTTTTTGTGGACCATTTTATCCTGAGATGACCCTCAAAAAATTGAATACTGATAAGATGTAGCGTTCTATATATGCAATTACGATGTCATAATGAAGGCACCTATGATGTCATAAAAATAATTTATTCCCCATGAGGAGGACTTGCCATGTGCCAAGTTTCAATTTTTTCCTTGGTGCGGTTTCAGAGATACACAAATCCAATGTTTTTCAATTTTTCGTACATGGCTGCCATAACATGTGACCTATGACATCATAATTATCAATACAATATTTCACATGAGTAGTCGCTCCTATGGTGAAAATTGTGTGTCAATCCGACAAGAGGTTGTGGAGAAAAACACTGAAGTTCTGCGCGGACAAACAAACAAACAAACAAGAAAATGATGTAGTGCAGAGCACGCAACTTGCAAAATCCACCCCCTCTCCAAAGGTAGCCATGGATACATCAAATTGTCCATTTCATTCAGATTAAAATTGACAATCTTAATCAAAGCTCAGTTCAATCAGTTGTTAATTGAATATTTTTCAGATTGAAATTGATGATTTTAGAAGTTTGACCTCGAGTTGACCTTTTACCTTTTGACCTTAAAAATTGTTGCTTTCCCAATTCAGTGATGGATTATGCAAATCATGCTAAACTTTGAAGTTAACAGGATGTAAATTGACTATTTTTCAGTTGAAAATTGATAATTTTAGAAGTTTGACCTTGTGGTGACCTTTGAAATTTTGATCCAAAAATAGTTGGCTTCCCAATTCAATAATGTACCATGCAATTGCTGTTTAATCTCAAAGTCAATTGGATGAAAATTGATTTTTCAGATAAAAATGGATGATTTTAGAAGGTTGACCTTGAGTTGAACTTTGACCCTTTTGACCTCAAATTGTTGGTTTCCCAATTCAGTGACGTAATTGCAAATCCTGTTAAACTTTCAAGTCAATCCGATGAAAAATAACGATTTTAGAAATTAGACCCCAACACGACCTTTGACACAAAATCAATGTACTCGGTAGAGTACATACCTCTGCCAGGCTGAATAATTTACATTTTGTATGCCACTGATAGGTCGGATCTGGATCCGGACCTGAGCCAGAATCGAATTGGCTTGTTCTTGTCCCCTAACCAATTCTTCCACCTCGTTTTTTCAAGTCATCAACAACTTTTTGAGATGCCACATCTAGTTTTTGCTCCACCTAGTTTTTGGCCCCATATCTCAATGATGAAGAATCACTCTAAAAAAAATTCCTATCCGGATCCGGAATCGAAACTTCACCAAACTTGAATCTATTACTCCTTTTCAAACACCCAACTGAGCCAGAAAATTTCAGGGGAATCCATCCATAACCTTTTGAGATATAGTGCTAAAAATCGTTTTTGGCTCCACTTCTCAATGGTGAAGAATCTTCTTCTTCTTCCTCTTTCGGCTCGCTCCCGTTAGGTGTCGCCACAGCGGACCAACCGTCTCCATTTCGCTCTATCCTCCACATCTTCCATTGACACTCCAACCACCCGCATGTCCGCCCTCACCGCATCCATGAACCTCTTCTTTGGCCTTCCTCTTCTCCTCCTGCCTGGCGGCTCCATCTTCAACATCCTTCTCCCGATATACTCCGTTTCCCTCCTGTGCACATGTCCAAACCATCTCAATCTCGCCTCTCTCACTTTGTTTCCAAACCGTCCTACCTGCGCTGTCCCTCTAATACACTCATTTCTTATCCTATCCATCCTCGTCACTCCCAACGAGAATCGCAGCATCTTTAACTCTGCCACCTCCAGCTCTGCTTCCTGTCTTTTTGTTAGCGCCACCGCCTCCAAACCATACAACATAGCTGGTCTCACTACCGTCTTGTATACTTTCCCCTTCACTCTTGCAGCTACCCTTCTGTCACAAATCACTCCTGCAACTCTTCTCCACCCACTCC
>NC_140966.1:36165368-36182868 GCF_056783735.1 Eptatretus burgeri | reverse complement strand
TTTAGCTTTCTACTCGCGCATACCAAACTTACTCATACCGTATTTGACGTGCCCCAACGTTTTAGACACATTTTTCTTAGGTCGGCATACGCTGGCAAGATCGCCAAGGTGTGACCGCGATGTTGTCACTTCCATTTCTACGGCAGTTATGATTCGAATCGTTGTGCGTCAGCCTTTTAATAGGCTACGTCACGACATCGTCGGCGATGCGTGCAACGCGCTATGCCGAAGTTAGACTATCGTTGGGCATCGGTTGTGTAGGCCGACAACAGGTTCAGCATTCGTTGGTACAAGTTATCTATAACACAACGAAACGTTCTATGTCCGTTACCAATGCGTTATACATAAGACCAAGTCGCTATGAATACGTCCGAATCTTTAAAAAAAAAAACATCAAAAGTTCAACGTAAGCCAGCGTTTTACATAAATTTTAATACGTTGCCATCGCTGGCTAAAACGTCAAGGTGTGACCGGGCCTTTACGGTCTTATTTAATTATATCCTTCTTCAGGCGATCCTCAGCCACCACGCTGTCTGGGGTCTTTCGGCATTTCCTGGGTAACCATGCTGGGGTCTGAAGCCACCATGTTTTTTAGCCTGCTCAACCTTACCTTGACTTGGAACAAGCTGTTCATCACAGTTAAGAATCGATAGATACATTGCAATGCTTATAAATGCCCGGAGATGTCAGCGTTCTTTGTTTTGTTTCATTTCTACACATGCGATCGCCACAAGTATCTCTTAAATTAAGAAAAATTACAAAATTTAAGCTCCAGAATCTAATTTTCAAACAGCTCCATCTCCTATAAAAGTGTTCATTTGTCCAATTCATACATCACTTGACATTCCGGGTGCATGGTGTTCATAAGACCGATTGGCGGACGCTAATCGCTTGTCAAACTTGCCATTCCTTAAGGCCCTGTCACACCTTGACGATTTAGCCAGCGTATGCCTGACATATGCAAAATTTGGCTAAAACGCTGGCACACGTCGAATAAGTTATGGGTAAGTTTCTATACGTTAAGAGCACGCTGGCATACGCCGTAGTACGCTGGCATACGTCATAGTACATTGGCATACGTCATAGTATGCTGGCATACGTCTTTGTACACTGGCGTACGTCGTAGTACGCTGGCTTTTTTCGAAGTATGCTGGCATACGTCTTTGTACGCTGGCATACGTCATAGTACGCCGAGGTGTTAGACAAATTTTCCATGCTTGAAATTTTTCGACGTATGCCAGTGTATGACTCACACGTTCCGCATAATGCTGGCCATAAGTTGTAGGCACGTTACGCGATCGTTGACACACGTCGACATGCATTAGTTGTAAGTTACTCATAAGTCGAAACACGTCGAGGTAATGTTTAGCGTACCCGAAACTTATTTCTAATCTATGAGTAACGTGTTGTAGGCATGTTACGCGATCGTTGACACACGTTACTTATACGTTACTCATAAGTCGAAACACGTCAATGTAATGGTTAGCGTCAGTGTTCCAGACTCCCTGGTTTTATTTTTATTTATTTTATTTTTTTTCTTCGGTATGACGGTGATGTTAACACTTCGATTTCTAGTGCGGTTACAATATAATATAATTAATAGGCTGCCGCTCAACGATTTAAATCATAACCGCACTAGAAATCGAAGTGTCAACATCACCGTCATGCCGAAGAAAAACAAAACAAAAAAAAAAAACAGGGAGTTTGGAACACTGACGCTAACCATTACATTGACGTGTTTTGATTTATGAGTAATGTACGAGTAACGTATGTCGACGTGTGTCAACGATCGCGTAGCGTGCCTACAACTTATGCCAGCGTATGCGGAATGTGTGTCATACGTCGAGTACGTCGAGAAATTTTCAACATGCTGAAAATTTCGACGTATTTGGCGTATGACGATGTATGCCAGCGTACTACTATGTATGCCAGTTATGTATATGATATGATGTATCAGTTATGTATATGATATAATATGTATATGATGTATGCCAGTTAACAGCGTGCTATTAACGTATAAAAAATTTACCCGTAACGTATTTGACGTGTGCCAGCTTGGTTTGGCTAATTTTTCATACGTCGGCATACGCTGGCTAAAACGTCAAGGTGTGATAGCAGCTTGACACTTCGATGTCTAGTGCGGTTATGATTTGAATCGTCGAGCCGCAGCCTATGAATAGCCTCCGCCATGTGATCGTCGGCGATACGCTGTCGCGCGCTATGCATAAGTTAGACTATCGTTGGGCATAGGTTGTGAACGCCGACAACACACTCAGCATTCGTTGGTATAAGTTATCTACATGTGATTAAAACGTTCTGTGTATGTTACCAACACATTATGCAAACGTCTAACACGTTATTATACGCCTAAAACTTTAAAAATAGTTCAGGTTATGCCAGCGTTTTACATACATTTTGAGACCTTGCCAAACGGTGGCTAAAACGTCAAGGTGTGACAGGGCCTTTATCAACTGTTTTGTTATAGTGCTTGTTTGAGTGATTGAGCCACTTGGCAAGCAGTCTCCAAACTGCTTGGTTCTTAATTTCGGGAAAAAGTACACATGCTTTCAATCTCACCTCGATTAGATGTACGTTTCCGCCTTTGTTGGGTCCCACGGTGCCGTGCGCCGTGTGCCTCGGGAAGTGTCTCATCCACTGAAAATGTGCAATTTTATTTTTACAGGACATCGCTTTGGTTAACCTTTTTGTGCAATCTCCATTTGTAATCCACTTCGACATCGATACATATTAAAAAAAAAAAAAAAGGTCCATCCGACCAGGTGTTCACCATGTTTGTTCTAACTGTGAAGGCATGGAGTATCGATTGACATTTTGTGTTCTGTGTCTTGGTACATTTTTAAATTGAATTTCGCTAATTACCCACTTTAAATCCTCTTTCAAAGAACGCTGTTTCAAGGTAAATCTTTGTGTTTGTCATTTTTATACACTCCATGTGTGTGTACATTTGTACGTGTGTGTATCTATAATATGGTATAGGCAAAGCCGAGAAGCGAACGTAGAATTCTTCTTACATTCGCTTCTGACTTTACTTATAACTTGTTGACAACTGTATACGCAATTTCCGGTTACTTCGGCCTGGATTCGGGATCATCGGATGATCATTCGGATTCATTCGGATGATCATTTAATCACGATTAAAAATTATTTTTTGATGATGCGGGAGATATCTTTATTAAAATCAGTGGAGGAAATATACACCATGTCTGATGTTTGGGTCTTTCATGTCTCCGACGATGCCTTTATCTCCCGGCATGCATCATTCCCCATGACAAAAACCGGAAACAAAAAAAAAACCAGAAACAAAACAAAAACGGAAGCAAAAGGGTCATAGCCAACGACACGGATTCACAATTGCCATGGTATTGTGTTGTTTTTGTTGTTTCCTATTCTCTCATGTGCACGTGTTAAGTAATATTCACAAGATAGAAATAAAACCCAATCGTGTTTATACACCGCACAGCGTTTAACAACAACCGGAAGCAAAAGGTCATAGCTCACGACACGGATTCCAAATAGCCAGGGGTATTGTGTTGTTGTTTCCTATTCTCTCACGTGTACGCGTTTAGTATGAAGCTCACTGCGTTCGCTATAAACTGTATTACTCCAATGGCACTTGGCACCGGTCTGTGTGTTATTGGTTATCTCTATATAGGGCTTCCAGAAAGTGGAATGCAGCCCTCCCAGGTCTCAAAGTATCCACCTCCATATGAGTGTGTGTGTGTGTGTGTGTGTGTGTGTGTGTGTGTGTGTGTGTGTGTGTGTGTGTGTGTGTGTGTGTGTGTGTGTGTGTGCGCTCGCACGTGTGTGTACGTGCAAGTTACTGTTGCCTGCTATCTCCACATGTGGCTGGGTGTCAGGAGGTGAAAGTGAGACCTATCAGGTCTGAGTGTGTGTGTGTGTGTGTGTGTGTGTGTGTGTGTTGTTGTTGTTGTTTGGTATCTACATATGCGAGTTTCAGAATGTGGAATGGAGTCCTCCCAGGGTGGGCTCAAAGTATCCACATTCATTTCAATAAGGGGTCACGATTCATGGACCAAGCTGTGAAGTTTTCTGTTCTCAAAGTTTTGTGCCGAGGGCTCTTCAGGATCGTCGCTGAGCCCCGGACAGCTTCCAACTGTCGTTTGTTTGTAATCATATTCCCAGGGATGGTTTTTAATATCTTTGTAAGGTTCTTTGTCGTCAATCCCATATCTCCAACTATCACTGGAACAACTTTGCCATTCTTCACCTTCCAGGATCTTTTCACTTCATTCTTGAAGTCTTGGTGTTTGGTCATTTTCTTGATTTCTGCATTGTTTAGTTCAAAATCACTGGTATTAACACTTCACTTAGCAATGCCGCCTTCTCTCTCTTTTTTTGTACTCAAGTATGATATCTGGTCGCAATGCTTTGTTTTCGATGTTCATGCTCGATGGGATCATTAGGTCATACGTGAGCAGTACTTCCATGTTTGCAGTCCATACTTTTGGTTAATGTTCACACAAACTTTCTGGAACTGGGATATAAAAGTTTTTGCAGATGTGCCTGCAGTTAACATAACAAACTCTGTTGTGTCGTGTGTACAGCTATTCTGACATTAGATTTGTGTTCGCTCATTAAGCATAACATATCACTCTCTTTGCTAACACCACCTCCACATATATATATATATATATATATATATATATATATATATATATATATATATATATATATTTATATTTCCTCCTCCCCCCTTCCCCCCCCACTCTTGTCTGTCCCTCCTCACTCCCCCCTCCTCCGAATAAAATGCAGTGCTCTCCTCCCTCACCTGTGTCGCTCTCTCGCTCTGTCAGTCTGTCTGTTTGTCTAACTCACTCACACACACCTCCCTCCCGCAGTGTATAGCAAGGTTTCATGAGGCATTGCTCTCCCCACCTCCACTCCCACTTCCTCGCTCTTCTCCCCTTCCTAGCTTCCCTTTCTTCAGCCATTGCTCACTTCCCCTCCCTTCTTTCCCTGCCCCTCCCTTCCCTCAATCCTCTCTGCCTCCTCTCTCTCTCTCTCCCTCTCTCTTTCTCCACCCCTCACACCTCCGTCGGCGAAGCAACAGGTTGAATTTGCTCGTATACAAATAAATGTTTGTGCATGTGTGTGTGTGTGTCACTGTGTGTCCTCAATAACTCCCAAACAATAAAACCAAGCAGCCTGAAACTTTGCATGCATACTAAGAAAACTCCATGGAAGTGCATGCCCGAAAATTGGGTGTTTGGGTTTATTAAAACACCGATTTTGAAGATAATTAATGGCCCGATTTACTTATATCCTTCATCAGGCGATCCTCGGCCACCTCGCTCTCTGGAGTCTTAAGGAATTTCCTTGGTATCTTCGCTGGAGTCTGAAGCCGCCATGTTTGTTTATCTGCTAAACCATGCCTTGACTTGGAAGAGGCCGCAACAATTTATTCATGATAAAGATTTTTTTTCACTTTCCTCACTCATCTTATCGAATGCCCATTCCTCATAGGTACGATTCATTGCATACATCACTTTTGTAAGTACAAGAGCTTTCAAATAAGGAGCTTAGAGCGATTTTATGCATTATATGATACGATTTTTCACGATCTACTCTCACGGACGAATTAAAGTTATCATCAAAATATTATTTTGGTTTTGAGGATCGGATATCATCCAGACAAAATATGTGTTGAAATCTGTTGTGAAATCTGATAATTTAAAGAAATAATGAGTCTTATAACGAATCTGATATACCGATTTATATTAAGCAAGCAAGGCTACGGTTACTCCTTCTCCATAGATACACAAGAAAATGTGAAATTTTCAAAGCATTTAACTTATCTTTTTCTCCTGTTTGGAGAATTGAATTGAGTGAACAAAAAATTTAGGAACGTGCCAAAATTAACCAGCTTCATTAAGCTATATGATTTTAATGCATTCACTGTGAGAACTCACATGCTGTCCCCCAGAGGGACTGCCTATCCATAGTGTCTGCCAAATCGTGTCTATATTGTTACTAATTTGCGCCCACCGGCGTGCAATCGACCGCGTTTTTCTAATAGCAGCCGCGTCGCCCACTGGACAGACAATTCAGTCGTGACCTTCCGGAACAACGCCGGAACCCTGTCACGGGTGGGTCTTAATCCCACCATGGCCTAGCCAATTTTCTACCCGCGCAAAATAGGGTCAATTGCTGAATATCGATATACCTAAGTACTCGCGCGGGTAGCCTACCGGGAGACCGTACCTCGACGCAGGTCGGCTTGGACACGAACCGCTCAAGCGGTCTGTTCCGTTCTTCAGTGATAACCGAGCGGGTATTATCTCCCGACCTCGCCGGATCCGATTCTATTTACCGGGTGTTTAAAACCCAACTACTATTCCGCAGTGCAAGATGGTATTCCAATAGGGGAAAGAAGACGCAACGAACATTTAACCAAGCACATTTATTTACTACGACACACGTATACAGGGAATACTAAACACGCATGCAGTAAGCAATGCAAACACATATACAGGCAGCGAAAGCACTACAACCGACTATAAGCAATTATCAATGTACAGCACTTACACAGTTCTACTTATAGACTGCGCCACCAACATTCATTCAAAAGAAAAGAAAACACTACCCTCAAAGACAAGGGAGTCAGACAGGGTCTGGAGACCTTTATACCGTGGAGCCTTGGTGACCGAACGGGCCCCACGAGGCCGTTGCAGGTTACCTGCACCCTCGTGGTGCCTTGATGGGCGAGTCGCGACGTCTGTCCCCACGGCAGCTAGGATAGCCGCGGCTGACTCGGGCCTTCCACGGGGCCAGCGAGCTCTCTCTGGTGTTCTACACTCGGATGCGCAGGTTTGCGCCACAGAGCTGGCAGAGCAGCGCCTCCAGTCCGCGTCCCTGGTGCCACGCCCGGACTCCCCACCGACCGGGAGGTCCGACAAACGGGTCGTTCCACGGACCGCTTCTCCACAGACAGGCCACCACGAGCCGAAGATCCCGACCAGGAAGAAGAAGCCACCAAAACAAACCACACACACCCCCGACTTGACTCCTGCACGCCATTATATTCCTCCTGGCTTCTTGCTCCACCCTCCTTCGAGCTCCCTCGGGAAGCTTCGAGAAAAGGGGCATTGCCCCTGTCCAACCCTCTCGCCCCCCTCCCCCTCTCGCGGTGTGCAGTTGGGCGAGGGAATTGTTACATGGCCCAGGACTAGGGAGATTCATTCCCCCAAAATGAGGCCCCTCCTTCACATGACCTTTGACCTCTGGCTCGAATCGCACTTCCCCCACACCAAAACGTGGGAAAATCCATGCGCCACCGATGTTCCTCCTTGTTTTTCCCTCGCGTTATCGAAATCCCTTGTTCCTTTTCCTCCGCAGAGATGGCCTTCATGAGCGGAGAGGGTTGCGATTTGGTTTGTGGAGAAGGGGATCGGTAGTTGGCGCAGCAGGGAAGGTGGGTAGGTGATTGGCGTAATTGTGGTTGGCGTTGTGGTTGAGGTGATGAGGATGGCGTGGTTTGTTGAGAGGCGCGTGTGGTTGTTGTGGTGGGAGGACGGTGGATCTGAAGCGGTTGTTTGAGAGCGACGTTGGTGGTGGTGGTTTGGTTGTGGTTGTGGTTGAGGCAGTCGTGGTTGTTGTGATGGTGGCGTTGTGAAGGTGGTTGTGGTGGTTGAAATGTGGTTGGTCCAAAATAACGATAGTCAAAGAAAAACACTATCTCAAAGATCACGGCCCGGTGACACGAATAAATCCCATTAAACAACGGTGGGCAAATCTAACTGAACACAGACTTATCGATCTAACTGAACTAAGGACCTTTATGGTGTTCTGCGAATTTCCACAGCCGTAACAATATTGCCAGAGGTTTTTTGAGGTGCTCTCTAGGGTATTAAAGCAAATGTTGTGCAAAACGGACATTAAAAAAAAAGTTATGATGCTTGTGCGGACCCCGTACCAATGTACTACGTCACACCAATGGGCCACCCACACAGATGAGCAGGTAAGGTGGATTATCTGCAATGCTTATATCACAGTTGATAAGGCCATGTTCCCTCCTTCTCCATAGATACACAAGAAAATGTGAAATTTACAAAGAATTAAACTTATCTTTTTCTACTGTTCGGAGAATTATATTGAGTGAACAAAAAAATGAGGAACGTGCCACAATTAACCAGCTTCATTGAGCTTAATGCATTCACTGCAAGACGTGATGTGCCCTTTCCCCCAGATGGACTGCCTATCCATAGCGTGTCAGATCTGTGTCAATATTTTCGGAGGTGTCGCGAGATGCTCTGCAGGGAATCAAAGCAAATCTGAAAAAAATGGACGTTTTTAAAAAAAGTTATAATGTTTGCGTGGACCCCGAACTGATGTACCACGTGAGGCATGCACCGACGAGCAGACAAGATGGTGGATTATCTGCAATGTTTATTTCACGGGCGATTAAACTTTGCAATGTCTACAGGGTTGTTCTGCATCAAGTGGCAAATCTTTTGTGGATAAGGTCATTATTTGAACAAATTCATTTTATTTCATTAACTGCTGCATCTGCAGTAAAGACCGGCTTTCAAGTTAAAGGGATCCCACATGATATGCAGCGACAGCCTGGTCAACCGTTCCTTATCAGCCATTTAATTGGAGTGCTTGCATTCTTGCTTAAGCCACTTGCTGAATGCCTTACAGTCGACAGTAGGACTGCACGGCATCCTTCTGAACGAATCGTTCACTCACTGCGGACGCTTTTGCCCACTGCGTCATTCAGAGCAAGTAGTTTGTGCTCAGTCATTCAGAGCGAGTGGTTTGTGCTTTCTAACCCTGAGCGAGTGGTTTGTGTTCCATCACCATGAGCGAGTGTTTTGGGCTCCATCACCCTGAGCTCGTGGTTCATGCTCCGTCACCCTGAGCGAGAGTTTCATGCTGCATCACCCTGAGCGAGTGTTTCATGCTCCATCACCCCAAGCGAGTGTTTCGTGCTCCGTCACCCTGAGCGAGAGTTTCCTACTCCATCACCCTGAGCGAGTGTTTCTTGCTCCACCACCCTGAGCGAGTGGTTCGTGCTCCACCACCCTGAGCAAGTGGTTCATGCTCCACCACCCTGAGCAAGTGGTTCATGCTCCACCACCCTGAGCGAGTTGTTGTGAAATAACACCCAATTTCTGAGCCGTTTGTCATATGAACGTATTTTATAAATTACTCAGCCAAATTTTTTTTTCCACCTGTCACACGCAGCTGTTTTTTAAGAATATGGATTGTAAACATATCCCTGAAATGTCAATAAATGCAACTTTGTTTTTTGGTGAAAGCTACTCAAGGTTTCTGGGTTGTATACAGGAAGTACTGTAATTGGTAATCACACTGACTCCAACCTGCCAATTCCTGAAAAATTGCCGATATTGGCCAAGCATGAGTGCGTGTGTGTATGTGTGTGTGTTGTTCATAAAGCATGACATATTCTTTCTGCTAACTCCCCAACCCCCCTCCCTCTCTCCCTCTGCCCCCTCCTGTGCAGCACCCTCCCACACCTCTCTCTCTGTCTCTGTCTCGCTTTGTCTCCCTGTCTCTCTCTTTCGACATGTCTGGATGGTGTTTATGTTCGGGCAGTGTTTGTCTCGAGATGGAGTTTGTGTTTGGGCATTGTTTATCTCTGGACAGTGTTTGTCTCTGGACCTGTCCAGGCCGTGTCCGTTTCCACACGTGTCTGGCCAGTGGTTTTTGTCCGAACGAGAGTCTGCGTCCGGATTGTGTTTATAGTATGACTTGTAGAAAATTTCAGACATTCATTCTTTCTTTTTTTTTTTTGTATACCGTGGTCGAGGCTCGTATGAGAGCTAACACAACTCACAGCAAGGAGGCATGAGACAAGAGGGGCGGGAGTGGAAGGGACAAAACAGTGGGGAACAGACACATTAGGTGAACTGTGGAAGGGAGAGGGATGGGGATGGGACGGGGAACATGGCGAAGAGAAGATGGACATTTCAGGGACTTTCAGGAAGGAAAGTAGGAGAAATGAAGGAAGTGGGCTTGGGTGGATTATCGGGGGTAGAAAAGATCGAGGATTTGGATGGGGGAAGATAAGAGGTGGTGGTGAAGAGGTTTTGAAAGCCTGGAGGGAAGAATGGGAAAGAATAGAGTGAGGAAGTTTATTCCAAAGGCGGGAAAAAAGAGGAATGAAAGAGTGAAGATGAGCAGTGATTCGTGATTTTGGTAGTTTTACCAGAAGGGGGTTGTTGGCGGACCTTGAGCGCCCTGTGGAAATGTGGTGGGGACAAATCGCAGAGAGAGCAGGGGGGCAAGGCTGGAGAGGAGTCGGTAGAAGACAGAAAGACCACCGACCAACCTGCGGTGATTGAGTGAGAGGCCCAAAGACTCAGCTTCATTGCGGGAGATGCCGATGATCTTAAATGCCCTGGTTTCGACAGCGTGAAGCCGAGAAAGGTGGGAGGCAGGAGCACCAGCCCAGAGGGGAGAGCAGTACTCCATCAGGCTACGGACAAAAGCTTTGTAAGTGGTCAGGAGCTCAAGAGGGCCGAGGAAGGACTTAGCACGACGGAGGATTCCCAGTCGGCGACTGGCTTTTGAGGCGAGGTTGGAAATGTGACTTTCCCAGGAAAGGTCATGGCAGATAGTGAGACCTAGAAGCTTGAAAGAAAAGACTTCTTCCAGAGGATTGTTGAGAAAGTGGATGGGGGGGGGTTTGTAAACGGTCCTTTCGAAGAGACATAGTGAGAGTGTGAGATTTGTCTGGATTGAAAGACATGTTCCACGTGTTGGACCAGTTTGTGATTTTATCCAGATCTGCAGTGAGCGAAGAAGCTGCTGCTTGCCGGTCTGAGGGATGACAGATGGTACGGCAGAGGGTGGAGTCGTCGGCAAAGAGAAATAGAGGATTTTCCAGAGAGTCCGAGAGATCATTGATGAAAACCAGAAAAAGAACAGGGCCCAGAACGCTACCTTGAGGAACTCCAGCCTGCACAGGAAGAGGGGATGAAAGAACTCCATTTAGGGCCACACGTTGACTGCGACAGGAGAGGAAGTCTGCGAGCCATGAGTGGAGATGACCTTGAATTCCATGGGAAGAGAGTTTGGTGAGTAGGGCAGGGTGCCAGACTGTGTCAAAAGCACGTGATATGTCCAGGGATACGGCTCGGATTTCCTGTCTGGCATTGAGGACGTCCATCCATTGATGGGAGAGCAGAAGCAGCATATCCAGGGTAGAGTGACCTGGTCTGAAACCAAATTGATGATTGGAAATCAAGCCATTGGAGAAGAGGAAGGATTTCATATCTGAGGCGATGATGGATTCCATCACCTTGCTGATGATTGGGAGAAGGCTGATTGGTCTGTAGTTATAGGGATCTGTTTTTGCACCTTTTTTATGCAGGGCAGTGATGTTAGCAGATTTCCAAGCAGATGGCAGATGACCTTGGGCAAATGAGAGGGTGAATAGATCAGAGAGAGGGTGAGCAAGAGCAGAAGAGCAGGCTTTGAGGACACGTGGGCTGATGCCGTCTGGACCGGTTGCAGAATCTGACTCGAGGTTTGAAAGCAAGCTCTCCACCTTGTCAGGAGAAAAGGATACAGAGTCCAGGGACAGTTGGGTGCGACTGGGTAAAGTGGGTAGAGATAGTGATGGGTTTGGTACACAAGATTTAGCTGCAAACACCGAGTTTAGACATTCAGCTTTATCACGTGTGGAATCAGCAGTGCGGCCATTTGAGGTAAGGGAGGGGATGGAGGGGGAACATACACCAGAAACAGATTTGATTAAACGCCACCAGGATTTTGAGGAGGGAGAGAGGTTTGAGAGTTCAGACTTGAGATGAGAAAGATGTTGTTTTCTGGCTCTCCTGAGGGTAGATACACACTTGTTCCGAGCTTTGTGGAAAGAACTGAGATTGCCCTCAGTTGGGTTTGCTTTCCATGAGGCAAAGGCAAGTTGTTTCAGGACAACTGCCTCGCCACAAGCTTCAGTAAACCAAGGGCGGGAGGAAGGGTAAGACAACTGAACACGAGAGGGGATAAATCTGTGCATGAGGGAGAGCAAGTTTCTTTGAAAGAATTCCCAGGATGAGTTGATGTTTGAGAAAGTAGTGATAGGAGACCAGTCTGTAAGTTTGATGGCTGCTCGGAGACCCTGCCAGTCGGCTTGAGTGAAATGCCAGACTCGACGGCGGTGAGGTGGTTCTCTGATAACAGCCAGAGAGATGTCCACTTTAACAAGGACGTGGTCAGAAGAACCAATTGGAGCGAAGGAAGAGCAGCAGATATTGTCAGGGAAATTTGTCAAAACCAGATCCAGAAGAGATGGAGTACCATTGGTTGAGATCCGGGTCGGGAAGTTGACCGATTGAGTCAGTCCCAATGAGACGCAGAAAGCTTTTGCTGAGGTGCCATGGCAGGTGAGAGAGGTACCCACACCTGGCCAACTGGCGTGATGACAATTGAAATCACCACATAAGAGGAAGAGAGAGTTTGGATGAGAAGATAGAAGATGGTCCATGTTTTCGGATAGTGAGATGTAGATGGAGTCATCACTGTTCGGTGGACGGTACAGTACACATATAAACATGAGGTGGGAGTGGAGGGGAAGCCGAAGCCAGAGGTATTCCTGGGGGTGTGGGGGAGTGAGAGCAGTGCATGGAGAGTGAGGAATAGAGTCTTTGATGAAGAGAGCAACACCTCCACCAGGACGAGGCTCAGGTCTGTCATACCGTAAGAGGGAGTAGCCAGGGAGAGATACTTGGGAGTCAGACACGTCTTGGGAGAGGAAAGTTTCTGTTAGGCAGATAATGTCTGGTTTGTCAGTGGCAACCTGTATGGAAAGATCTGAAAGGTTTGAGCGAAGGCCCCGGATATTTGAGGTCCACACTTTTAATGATGAGGAAGGGGAGGAGGCTTTGGGTGCAGGAGGTGGAGGGGGAGGGGAGGGTAGGACAAGGGACGAGGGGGGCAGGTAAGGAGGGTTGCTGAAGGAGTGTGGGGTATTGCAGAACAGCGAGGGGAGGGGGCCGAATGAGGAGAAAAGGCTCTGTGGTGCTGGGGGAGAGGGGGACGAGAGAGGGGGAAGAAAGCAGTTGAGGATTTGAGGAGGTGGCATGAAATGATGGAGGTGAGAGGGCAGTGGAAGGAGGCAGGTTGGTGGATGAGAGGGGGGCAACTTTGAGAAGGAAGAGTGAGGGGGATGAAAGGTGGGAGAAAGGTGAGGGGGGATTTTTGAGAGAGGTGAGAGGGAGGCTTGGAGAGGGAAGAGTGGGATGGTTGCTTTGAGAGTGAGAGTGAGGGGTGAGGGGGGTGAGTTGGCACTGAATTTGGAAAAAAAGAATGGTTGATGGAAAGCGAACATCCATGGCAAACTGTGGTTTTTAAAAGTTTTAGGTCAGAGATGCGATTTAACACAATTCTTGAAGGGTGCAATGAAGGCGAATTCAGAGCATGGAGAGAAGCGCTGTATTAGTTGGATTTTTTAGGCAAGGAATGAAGGAGAGCTCGAAATGAGAGCAGTCTGTTAAAATAGCAGAAGAGTAGTGCATTGTGAAACAGTAAAGAGTACCACATGTGTGAGAGAGGAAGATGAAGCATTATAAGATCGTTTTTGTTGTTAAAAATAATGTATGAGAGAGTTCAACAGATTAGGTCATGGAAGTGTAGAAAAAAAAAAAAATCGAGGAAGAAGACGAGGGGGAAGTTAAGAGGAAGAAGAAGAAGCAGAATCGGGAGAAGGGGAGAAGGTGAGCGTGTTGTTGTTGTTGGGTGTATATATATATATATATATATATATATATATATATATATATATATATATATATATATATATATATTTTTTTTTTTGTTGTTAATATTAATATATGAGAGTTCAACAGATTAGTTCATGGAAGTGTTAAAAAAAAAATAAAATAAAAAAAAAATAAAAATCGAGGAAGAAGACGATGAGGAAGTTAAGAGGAAGAAGAAGGAGCAGAATCGGGAGAAGGTGAGCGTGTTGTTGTTGTAGGTTTTATTTATTTATTTATTTATTTATTTATTTATTTTTGAGATAAGAAAGAGATTAGTTGGGAGAATGGGGGATGTTTGGAAAGTGGGGAGGATCAAAATTGAAGGTAATGGGGAGGATAGAAAATGAAGGTAATGGGGAGAAAAAACAAACAACGAAAAAAAAAAAACGATCGAACACCGAGTGGAACCGGTAGGCCTCAAGCCTACGCCTAGGCCTCAAGCACAGGTAAGAACGTCGACAAAAATACTCACAAAATAGCACGATTTTTGAAACAAAACCGAACTAGCAACACACAGTAACATGTGGGTGAGAAAATTAAACAGTTAAAACGGGACAAATAACAACCGGAAACGTAGCTTTGAGAACGTCAGCAGGGAGCCCCAAAGGAGACCTCTCGCTGCTCAAAACCGGAAACGGAAGTGACTGTTTTGTTTCCATCTTCACTGTTATTCTATGCAGAATCATTTTGATGAGACAGTATGAAGAGCAATTAATGCTCCACCGCACATCTGCCTTCTCTTCCTCTCACCTCATGCTACCTTCCCTTCCCCCACCCCTCCTCACTTTCCTTCCCTCCTCACTCCCACACCCTCCTTGTTCCCCTTCCCTCCTCTCTCTTTTCCCCTCCACCTCCTCACTCTCTCCCTTCTTTCTTTTCCCACACCTCTCTACCGCACCCCCCCTATTTTTCTCTCCTCCCCTTTAGTATTCCCATCAGCAAAGCGATGGGTGGTATATGCTAGTATGTAAATATGTTAGAGTTCTGGTTGATCGAGGGATTTCTGGTCCCAGTTTAGCCGGAAGGACAACTAAGATATACGGTTATTTTGTTCCACGCTAAAGACACACCGCTTCGCCCTCCAGCCTGAGTTCGAATCGCAACCCAACTGTAATCTGAAGTCTCGGTGTTTCATAGTCAGGGTGATTCATCTAATGTCTGTGCCGTCCCTTGGATAGGCTTTCAACTTGGCATCCCATCTGCCTGCATTAGTTGGTGGACTTTAAATATCCGAGGTGTCCTTCACAAAGTGTAGGCGAACTATCGCTGGCACCATTGTCACATTCAAAATTCCTGCCATGACTTCCTGTATCGGTATGGTGATCTGTCCAGGATTGTAACTCTAGCCAAGAAACTGCTTCGACAGAAACGATGCTCTGCATAGAGCTTGGTGAATTCATTATATAACACCAGCAGGTGACAGCTCAGTGGGTCTACTTCCGAATTTGGACCACCCTCTCCGATTCTGAAAATAAAAAGTTTTACTACCAGAGGCATACAAGCCTTTTGCAGTGCATTTAGTTTTTAGCTCAACTGGACTTTAGTCCGGGGAGCTTATGTGATGGAGTAGTGTCCGTAGGAAAGTGAGTCAGTCAGTCCATAAACACTTCATTCATTCTCGCTTGAAACAAACACACAATTTTGATGAAACTTGGCCACAAGCTTCATATCTGATGCCTCATGAAGGGGTTTTGACCGCATCAAAATCTGCGCTCATAAAGGGGTCTACGGGTGGGGGGAGGGTTAAACCCCCCAAATAGGTATTTGTCTTCTCTGAAACTGCACACACGATTTCGATGAAACTGGCCTACAACATTCATCACCCATGAAGGACCAAAATTTATCGACGACAACAAAATCTGCACTCACGAAGAGGGTCTTTGGTGAGGGGGGGGGTGGGGGGTTGACCTCCCCAAAATAGGTATTTGCTCTTTTCTCTGAAGCGACACACACAATTTTGATGAATCATCGAGGTGGTTTATGTGGGGGGGGGAATAGTTATTTACTCTCTTTTCCGAAACTACACACACGACTTCGATGAAAGTTGACCACAACCTTAATCACCCGTGATGGACCTAAGTTTGTTCACGGCATCAAAAAATTCAGGGTCTAAAGCTCCAAACCCTATAGACATCTCTCACCCTGAGCGACTGGTTCATGCTCCGTAACCCTGAGCAAGTGGTTCGTGCTTCGTCATCCTGAGCAGGATATCTGCTCAACCTCAACTTAGCTAAGACGAGAGCCGTATTAGCCTCCCACAAAATACACGAAACAGCAAGCATATTTCATGGGTTTTGTGTGGTCTTAATAGGGAGGTGGAGTTGGGAGGTGTCCAATTGCAGCACAGGCTTTAGCGTTGAATTGGTGCACCACAATCGACTGAAGCGATCGTCGTATAGGCATAGATAACCATTTTAGGGTGTCATAACCTCCATTATACAGCACACACAGATGTTCGAAGTAGGCACTAACATATGCCTCAGGCAGGCCGCAAGCTATGCAACAAGGCAGCAAGTTCCACTGAAGTCGGCAGCCATATATTGGGGTTACCACGAGCGCTGACTGCTGTTTGAGGCACACATCCACATGTGTCCCATGAGGAAAACCACAGGTTTCTGTGCCACACAAACTTCTCATGACTATTAGGCTTCAATTCCCAGGCTTCTCATGTCTAAGCCTTCACCCCCCCTCCCCCCAAGCATTGCACCCACACTTTGCAAGCTATATGTCACCGGTTCTCAAAGTCCTGTTTTCACACAAGTCTGTGAAAGAGACAGAACTGCCCCTGCAATAATCATTATGCCACGCACTATCATGCGATATATCGATATATTGCATGTTTTTACGAAGTATGATGAAGGCGATTTGTGTTATACAGTCTCCAAGTATAAAATAAAATTAAAATAAATATTTAAAGAGGTTTAAGGGCATATATGTAAATTATTCCAGGTTATCCACCGTTTTCCCCAGTGCTTGTTACACCACTCCAACATGTTACATTTATTCTTCGTGCCTGTTGCTTGTGTTCTTTATGATGTCCAAAACAACTAAGTTTCGTGTCTGGAATGATTTTCAATTTCGTTTGACTGCCACACAGGCAGACAGTGTAAAAAATATTATCTCATTCTTTTCTATACATGCTCGATTGGAGCAAATTCAGAACCAATAGAGGCTATGGTAAAACGGAAAACTTGTCTTTCTATTCTATTCATGTTCTGATTTGTGCTCAAAATATAACATTCGATTAAAAGAAGCTGTTCCTTGATCACAAACTCATGATCATAAACGGATAAGATGGACGGATGGACAGACATGAAACAAGTGCTTAACCCCTTTTCACTTCATGTGCGTGGAGCAATAATGTGTACCTCATCCCTAAGTTTAAGGTACACGGTCAAACAAAGCTTATGAAAATAACTCACAAGAACCTGAGCCCGAAGGCTAAGGTTCGTGGCTATACAAAAATACATACATCCTAACCCACATGGCAAGAATGCAGGGTCATACCAAAGACATTGGTACACATAGGCATCACCCCTGTTGAGAGATGCCTCTTTTACAGAGAAAAGGTTAAAAAAAAAATAAGCCGAAGGATGTGTACTTGGCCAGAAAAATAAAAACCACAGTTCTGACCGATAGGGGGCACCTGCCACTCATCCTCCCTCTTTTGGCATCCTTCACACAGTGTATGAGGAAATATTTTCTGGGAGATAAATTATAACAGATAT